>NW_026859536.1:0-175555 GCF_026571515.1 Ruditapes philippinarum
ACAACAAATAAACTGTTAAAATATGTTAACGAAACTAATAGAATGCTTGTTTGTAAACGCGACAGTAAAGTTATTTACGTATTTTATTAATGTAGCTTTAAAAATGAAATATAAAGCCAGTATATCAATAGTGACACAATTATCAGAAAAAGTACATGTATATTTGATCCAACCATTTATCTTATCTTACCTTACATTATCCGTACTGATTTCAAGAAATCGTACATGTACATCAATATTTGTTTGGATTTCTTAACCTTTTGATTGGATACTTATTTATAAAGAAATTAAGAAACTAAAAACTATTTCTTAAATCATTTAATTTTTTTTCCAAAAATCAAGCGAGTTTCCAGAAACTTATCTTAAGTTTTCAACTCTTTATACTTCTTTACGGGCCGTTGAAGTACGACGGGGTAACGGGCTAGCAGTCTAGCGGGCTACAGTGTGGAACTGGGCGGGCTAGCCAGTCTAGCGGGTTAACAGTGTGAACTGGGCGGGCTAGCAGTCTAGCGGGTTAACAGTGTGAACTGGGCGGGCTAGCAGTCTAGCGGGATAACAGTTGTGAAACTGTGCGGGCTAGCAAGTCTAGCGGTCTTAGCCGTGTGAACTGGGCGGGCTCGCGACGCGGCCAGCGGGTTAAACTCTAAAACTTAACTGATTCAACATGAAAACGTTATGATACATATTCTAGCAGTGTGAAGTGGGCGGGCTAACAGTGTTGCGGGCTAGCAGTGAGAAGTGAGCGGGCTGGCGGGCCGGCGGGCTAAACTTTAATACTTAATTGAATCAACATGAAAACGTTATGAAACATTTCCTAGATACTTTCTTTTCACAGATTAATGTACACTCGGTGTTTGTCTCCTCTTTCTATAGTGTGTCATTCTGGAAATCGTGTCCCTGAAATAAATGAACAGAAGTTTGCATAAGATATCATTACCGTGTTAGAGAGATAAAAATATTGATAATGTTTGTCAGCTAGTGTTAAATTTTGCTATTGTCTCATCCAGTCTGTGTCTGGAATAAAAAAAAACAACTTCACATTTGACATCTGGTAATAGAAGTAAATTATTCTTATAAAACAATAATAAAATAAGCGTTTGTACATTGTTAACTTGAATATAAATACCTGCAATAATTATATAATTAAAATGAAACACCCTTTTCTTCCATAAGGGATCTGAGAGATACATAAATAATGTTAAAAGAAAAAAAAAGTTACCCCTTCCGGGGTTTGAACTCGTGCCCCTCAGTTTCATTCTAGCCTATATGAATACCTTATGTACTAGCAGTGGTCTACTTTATTTTCCAAATTAAAAAAGAATATACGGCAAGTATCGTCAACTTTTTTTCGTGTTTGTTGTCCTTTACAACAGTAAACTTTTCCATCCGGGCAATCTGCATTTTCTTCGGATATGAATAAATGTTCACCCTCACAATGCTGGCTTGCAATGCATTTACAAGAAATTTTTCGTTTTGAACCTAATTTGAAAGAAAAAAAAAATCAACGCTAAATATTCGAATTAACGCAACTATGGACATTCAAAACAACGGACACACGAATTGCTGTCACACTTAAAAGGACATCACTGAGGGTTTTTGACATGACAGGTCTGAAAAAGTTTTCAGAGATTTGTGTACCAATTGATTAAGGTTTTATCCAATAACTTGTGGGTAAATTTTTAATTCATTTCCTTATCTTGTTTTTCCAGAATAATAATTTTTAATGAAAAAAAAGCCCAAAAAATTTAAAGCGCTGCAGCCCTTTTCCCTCAAACCCGGCTAATAATCGCATATAAAATCGATTTTCAATCTGACTTTCTAATTTTATGTTTTTACGCCTTTAAACCTCTGTGGAGTTCCTTTAATACATCGGTTTACGCACACGTGGTAACAAATAGCATAATAAGATATGATTATGATGATTGTACAGAAATATTAAAAGTATGTTAGAAATTGTTTAATAGTAACTTTTTGATCATCAAAGAAGCATTGTAACCGAACAGAAATTGACTTTTCACGTTTTCCAATTTGTAACATGTGTTCAGATTTGTTTGAATCGATAATATTTTGCTTATATTCATCAGGTATATAATTATATTATTCATATACCTTTATTATATACTTATACATGAATATTGAGAAATATTGATGAAATAAAATGCGTTTTTTCATTTTCCGTATTTTCACTGTAAACAATTATTTTTCACTGCAGTGAAACATATTTCCGTATTTGGTGTCTTGCCGGACTACTTTCTGCTAAATTCAGCTAATATACAAAATTCATTGTGTCATGAAAATTATCATATTTCCCGCGTGGCTACTGCCACTCATAAAATATCTATTTTCATACCACTCGATGAAAATAATTTCTGTATTTTTAGATCCTCTAGGTATTCATAGAAAAAAATCGTTTAGTTTAGCATGCTACACGGAAAATGCCTAGTTTTTTTCCATATATAATATAAAATGTATGCACCATATTTATGTATCATGTCCAGGCAAAATTTTTGTGGTACTTTTAACGATTTAAAAAAATTGTGTTGATCGGATATGAAAAATACTAAAAGAATTGCTTATTGAGAATCAAGAATTAAAAAGTCTCAAAAAAGTAAAATTTTTGCAGCGCGACATTTACAATATTACAAAGACAAATTTTCACTGTCACAAAATTTGTGTTGTATTTCCTAAATAATTCCGCATGTAACAAACTAAAATTAAATAAATAAATAATACCACTCACCTTCTGACACATCCAAATTTGCTATCAGGCAAAGCCCAAAGATGAAGATTGCCAATTTGTAGCCCATTATTACTTCAGTAAAACGCTTTAAGGTATGATCCACCTAATGCATTACCTCCACTTTGAAGAGTATTCAAATAGGCTAGAACTACAAACTCCTCACAGCGGTTACGTCACGCTTTGCTACTTTAACCACTGCCACCACTGAAATCACGTGATGATAGTTGTATCATGTGACAAAAACATGGCCGGCCAGTTTCAGAACGCAAGGATCCCATATCAAACTGGCAGATTTATAATTACATCCTTACCAGACAAATAAGTTCAAGACCACACAAATTTGTATCACTTTAAAACAAGTGCCTCCGGATCAAATTTTTTGTGCAATCGTTCAATAACTGTTTATATTCTGCCATTGTTTTTTACTGGTTGTTACTATGCATACGGTGTCACAGTGAAAATATCTTTCGTTATGTTACAAAATAAAATTTTATATACGTATAATTTTTTACTTTCTTGTACATTAAGCATAACTATTTTAACGAAAGAAAAAAATGATATAAAAAGTATTCTATTTTAAAATTAAAAGTGAAAAAAAATATATCCGGCTATATTCGACCGAATTTACTTGTGGTGGCAGTGGTTACTGTACAGATCAGGGGAAGTAACCGCTGCGAGGAGTTTGCTGGAACTACTGTCAACTGAATTGTAACTGAGGGGCGCGGGTTCAAGCCCCAGAAGAGGCAACTTTTTTTTCTTTCTTTTTTTTTCTTTGAACATTATTTGTGTCTCTCAGATCACTCTTGAGAAGAAAAAAAGTGTTTCATTTTTAATTATGAAATTATTGGTATTTATTGGCTAAATTGTGCCAAGTTTATTATCAAATATGGTACCTGATATTTTCAAAGTCTAATAAAATAAAAACGAGACGGTATTTGACAAACACAACCAATATACTAATAAGAAAATTTATGCAAACTTTGAAAACAGCCCCTAATTTGAGGAAAATTTTAGGGATATTTTGAATAAGGCCCTTCAAGTAGAAAAATGATCAAACGACTACTTAAAATGGGTGGGGTAGGGTAACATTTATATACATATTTCAAACATTTTGAGTAGAAACAATAATTTTGCTGGGTCATTTGTTAGCTGAACGCTATTTTTTGTTTCTATAGGAAAACATTTTTTAATAATGATTATATAACAGAATATTTAGAGTTTCTCATTTCTGAAAAAGAGCCCTTCTAAAAGTCAAGTTTTACTTATGAAAAATCTCCATAACTCGTAAACCATACGGTAAACTTTGTTTAAATTTTGCATTCTTGTGTCTTTTAAGGTATATAACTGACCTATGTTGTCAATTTTATAGTTCCTTATAGTATCCATTATGGGGCTCATACCTTAATAACAAGACACTATCGTGTTGAAGTATTAAAATGACGTCTGACTAGCAAAGAACATAACTTAGTAATTCTTGCTTGCAACATCTTGGTAGTTTATCTATCAGAGGCCCGACTATACACATATTTAAGTTAGGAGTGGAAACAAAAATCAATGAGATAATATTTGTTGCATTCAATGACAGTTTCTGGGGAACATCGCAGTTCATTGTAAGACTTTATTTTAACTTCTAGACTATTTAAAGCGTAAACAATTAAAGATTAACAATTATTTACTTGGTTAACAATTATAATTTTTTAAATCGATTGTAAAGGCTTTTAAACCGCTCTCGATATCGCTACCTTCAACTAACCAAAACTGGTATCATACTGAGAAAACATGGCCGTGTATTTAGCATGACTCGAACCCACGGTCATTGAGTTTAGAGGGGACACCTCTACCACTAGGCCACCCTTCCTTTATCTTATAACTTGAAATTTTAAGACATGAAAAGTCTAGATGATAGTGTTAAACCTTAACCTGCTGCTCAATTGTATTTAAAACAAGAAATATCTTTAAAAAAGATAATCGGCGTAAATTCAGTGCAAAATGTCTCATAGCTTTAGAATATTTTCAAAATTAATGATATTTGTACTTTATAACAATATAAATGTCTAAATTGAAATATATTTGGTGGTTACTAGTATAATCTATGACAGTTGTCTAAACTTAGCTGAAACATGTATGCTCCTATAATGTCAACAAATTAGTCATGTTATTATAGATGCTAGAAGCTTTTTTGTCACCGTGACTTTTGACTACTGGTTTCAAAGTCAATACCAGATAATAACCAACCACACTACCAAATTTAGAGACTGCAAAGGCCACAATCAGCTGACAACTTGAATTTTATTGTTAAATAATATTAACTTATATGTATCTGACCTTCATTTTGTAAAAGCACTTCTGTGCATAAAATGCTGCAATTATTAGGTCATGATAATAACATCAAAATCTTTTGTTGTTTATATCTTTTATTTATGAAAGGATACAAACTGTAATAAACAATCAATGGAACATATCAACTCTGAACTATACTATTTATAATGCCTTCTTATCTATCTGGCAATGAAAATGAATAATTGAAGACTTAAATCAAAAGTTAAACATAACCTTACTAGTAAAAGTTATAATTATGTATTTTATTAAAAAAGGATTTTTATTAAAAATTGCACAGCTTGACTAGTATTTTGTATATACTGTATGGAGGCTATTCGTTGTCAAAAATCCAGTCTTGTTGATCTGAGTTGAACAGTTTGTTAATGGAAAAATTACAATTCTTGGCGCCCCTTTATGATGAATGAAATCAGATTTTGTGAAAGGGCGACAGCAACTTCTCGAGCCTTTTAGTCGGTAATAATAAAAGCCGATCATTCTGATCGGTATGAGGGTGCTTGATTATTATTAATTAAAAATGAAATGTCGCGATATGTACAATGAATAGCGAACTGGAGAATTTCGCAATGCAAACATTTTCAAATGAAATAACCTTTTCCGTCTCTTCAGTTTTTTTTTTATTTATCATTTTGTAGTACATAGAATGATAAGTTGATGACCTAAATGTCTACTGTCTACCTAAACATTCCGAAAATCTATGTATAGAAGGATGTACTCCTATCGTTAATTCCCGGTCTCTCCCGGTCTATTTTGACCGGTATTTACTAGTGACCGGCGAATAGAATCACACGTTTATTGTCCGGTCTCTCCCGGTTTTGGAGTAGCTGTTTGATATCGTTTCAGAAAAGAACCATTTTTTTACAGATAAATAAGCTTTTTTCCAAAATAAATGTTTGTCACTTAGTTTGTAACTCTATATGAGATAAAAAACAATAAATATGTACAATAATTGAGCAAAAAGGTACATTTTTATGGTATTAATATGACACTATCAACTTTGAAACATTTTATTTAATTTGTTATTCGTGTTTAGTAAAGATGCCGAGGAATTTTTCAAAGTTACAAATTAGATTTTATGAATTTTACAATGGATTGATATTTTAAAAAATGATAAAGAAAAATACAAATGTACATGTACATGTACATGGTTTAAAAATAAACAATATTATATATTGAAAGATTAACCATAATTTACTGACTTTTTCCAGTTAAGTTTTGACTTATAATCGTCGGTCAATATGACAATTGAATTCTTAAAATTTATTTTACAATTTTAATAAAAAAAAGAGTAGTAAACGTAAAAAACTCAGTAGCACATAAAACACAAAAAAGAGAGGAAAACAATATTCATAAAATCTGTATTTTTTATAATAAAATAGATATTACAATTATTGTATAATAAACAACATGCTCAACATGATCAACATGGTAATATAACCAGTGTCATATTTTTACTAAGTGTGAACAGATACCTTAAGAGGGGGTCTTCGCTAATAGCGATAACATAATAAGGGACACTTTCTGCATTTCTTGCTTGGACGCCCTTTGATGCTTTGCATCAATGCTTTTCTTGTATTTCCTTGTATGTAAACTCCAATGTTGCATACTTGGATTGAGTTTGCCGATTTAACATTGTAAACATGCATTTCAACAAAATACATTTTGTTAAACGACAAAACATTAACTGATAGTAGCAATACCAAGTGTTCGAATACTCAAAACAGAAGTCACATTCTTAGCTTTACATTGTCGAACTATCATGATTCAGATCAGCATAATCCAGCTTTACACGTTTTTCAATAGCAAATAAAATTAGCTCCGCCCATTTTCCCGCCCACTAAATCATCGTAAATAAACGTATTTTCCGCTATTTTCGGTATTTACCGTCAGCGACAAGAAGCTTATCATACTATTTAGGTGTTTAGTTACTAAACATAATTCACTTGCATGATTGCCTACAATCAACATCAGCGGACTTTTAAGGAATATAGGCATATAAGTTTTAAAACGTTGTAGACACCACATTTCCTGGAAAAAGAAACTTAAAAAAAACCCCAAAAAACACCAGGTTACATACTGTCTGAGGTTAAATATTTTTCAAGGAAGTGAAAACGATTGAAAAGACTATATTCAACGACAAATAAATTTTACTGATGGTATTCCAATTTGCATAGGAATGAGTAACATTTACAGTTAAGCTGCTACCTTACCACTTTCAAATTTTCAAGTCAACATCTGATAAAGATTTTACTAATACAGACCAACTTCTGGCTGTTGTCTTTCCTAGTAGTACTATTATATTAGTAACCTTAATTCTAGCGTATGACTTGACAAGAAAACAAAACCTTTAACAATAGTAAAATTATAACCAAAGTTGTATGTACCCTTTTGTACATAACTTTTTATTTTTACCATATATTTTCCAATTTTTCCCATTTTGTTTTTCAATAAGTAAAATTTAAATGAGTCCAATTATGTATGTTGATTATCAATTTATGTATACCTTGTTTATTTTATCTCTTAGAAAGCCATCACTTACAAAACTTAATAAATATTCTGTGTAGTATTTCATGTAAATAAAAGAAGTTCTCTGTTTTTGATCATATAGACAGCAAATCTAGACAGCAAATCTAGGTAACAGCTATTGACAGCATGTATACACATATTTTAGAGGTGCTATTGATTCAGTACAATGCATAAAAAGACCTTAACCTACGCCAGCTTACATATATTAAACAATAAAAGGCTAAATCACATCCTTTGACTCAAAATACCTCCCCATGGAGGTAAACAGAGTTGCCAGGATACACTGAATATTTATTTCAACATTAAAATGGGACAAATTCACAAGTTTTGGTTATACAACGGAATTATCGATAGTAAACTTTGCATTGTTTCGTGGTTATACACTTGGTCAAAAATATGAGTTTTTCTATAACCCAACATAGTCCTTTAAAGAAAGACGGCACAGGCTTATTGTTCAGTTCTCTTTATTCGTGTTGCCAAAAGTGCCTTCCATGTATCGCATTCTAGTATTATTTGCTGAAGGTAAAAAAAAAAAAGATATGCTTAATAGATTTGCCGTGGCTCACAAAACCCTATCATTAATATCAATGAATAGTGGTGTGTGTCATTATATATGGGAAACATTTCCTTATGTTATTTCACCAACTTTAGTTTTTGCATATTATTATGCTCATTATCAGTATATACGTTGTTACATTTTTTCAATATATCTTAACCAATTTTGCATTACTTGAATATCCTGTACTAGAATACGTTTTAACAAAATCAAAGGATGTTCAAAGTCAAGATTGATGTAACAGTTTCTATATAATTTGAAATATTTTTGTACCAGCAAGAGTTACCTCTCTTTATATTCTGCTTTCGTGAAATTGGCTCCGCCTTTTAATTTTCGTCTATTTCCGTGATAATTCCATATATGGAAGTTGCAAAATCGTTTATTTATGTTAATCGCGTTAGAATGTAAAAGGAAAGTGTGGTGTTGTAAACCTGAGTGTGTCAAGTTGATGCAGTTACATTTTTAACGTCATGATGCACAGCATTAAACGTATTGTGTACGTTCTATCGTTTACATTTCTACATATCGCAAATTTGAAGTTATACATTTATAAATACAGCTTGCAATTTATGTAAGTTGCATGTTAACAGCTTTCATTTTATCAAATCGAGGTAATCAAAATGCTTAATACCAGTGCAGTATGTAACTCTCGGATCGACAATTAGATTTTTACTAATCTGTTTAGTAGAACCGAAGTATGCATTGTCAAGTTTCAAAGGCTGGATTTTTGGCAACGAATAGCCTCTATATACTAGGGGTATGAGGTGGAGGTACTAGTTAAGCCTACTGGCATGGCTACGTGTCGTACACCTACACAGGTTATATTTTACAATGTACTTTAAATGTGGAATGTAAAATATAAATGTTGTTCCATATATACAGAAATATATCTATTTATCTTATTATAAGTACTAAACTCAATTTTGTATAACCCATCAATGACACTGATTATCAAGTTAGACAGTTTCAGATTGAGGTAGTCAATTGGGGTGTATTTCGGTAAATTTACCTACCGGTGTAAACAAACGCCGAATAACTATGAATAAATTAATTTGTTATTATTACGCACAAAAAAATACTTAAAGTTTTGCGATTCTTTATGATAATGTTGCATTTTAAATATATTAATTTTCGCAATTCATATCAGCTCTGGAGAATCTTTTTGTTGATCAAAACTATCGTTCATTTTCATAGAAAACAGAAAAGCTACGGCAAATAAAGTACGAGTGAGTAGTAATCGAATAAGTAAAGGCTGAAAAACAAAAAGTTGGGTTTGTTGTTAATATTATCAACAAAATAAATTGTACATGAAATCATATGTACTGTATATTTTTGTATTTTGATATATCTTTGTTTTTGGTCATAACGTTGTGATATTTAGTTTACGATTGTATAAATATTTTTAATACAACTTTATTCTTAAAGACAAGTAAACTAAAGATTACGAATTTGTCCTTAAATTTCATAACAGCCAGTCTTTACACCAATGAAAAACACACTCTTTTAGCTGAAGATTTTGTAACTAACAATTTCATTTGTTACAAATCTAGGTCAAAATCCATTTTAATACAGCTACGCCGAAAAAAAGCCGATGATCTACGAAAGGCAATCGGAACATCTCGGCTATCATTCGTAATAATCCGAAGTTTGACGGAAAGGACCGAGAGGATACAATTGAGAACCCCAGTAACAATATGATTTTACCGCTCGAACAGAATTAGACTTGGCCACCAGTGATAAAGTTCTCGATATCTACTGTTGGCTGAACAACTTTGATTTTTTCATCTTGATATCCAAAAAATTGTTAATGAACAAGTCCATTTAATAAATTCAGCAGGTGATAGGTTAACATTAATCATGTCATGTGGAAACCGGCGCATGGATTTTAATATATAGATCTAACTTTTATTTTTTAACCGTTTTAATAAGTATTGAGAAAATAGTGACCTTTTAATACAAGTTTTATTTTAATGTGGTCTTAATTCGGAGGTTATTTCTACGGCAGGTAAAATTCAGCGATTCTTAAACTGGTCAAAGATATGGCAGGAACAGGATGTGACTGTAGTGAAAAGAGAAACCCCGGAAATATACGGAGATGTCCGATGTATTCCAATCGGAGAGTGATTGAGCTCCGATTTGAGCCTTATTTTAAATATTATTATCAATCTGTTCGGTCTATCAAATATCAAATACTTTTAATTAAGACTAGGAGAAAAACAAAGACATATTGTCACCTGTTACATACTATGAATATTGTATTCAGTTATTGCTTATATATTTTTTATGTTTTATTATACACATTCAAAGAGAGAGAGAGAGAGAGAGAGAGAGAGAGAGAGAGGGAGGAGAGAGAGGGAGAGAGAGGGGGAGAGAGAGAGAGAGAGAGAGGGAGAGAGGGGGGGAGAGAGAGAGAGAGAGAGAAGCTGCAGATAATTTAACCCTGTTGAAGACTCTGGGTACATTATTTTTCCTCTCGGTGGTGTTGTAGAAAGATGGAAGATCGAGTAACACTTGAACATGCTATAATTTACGGAATGCCGTTAGGGCCATCGCCTATGAATGTGTTGATCTGAAACGCGATAGTCGATAGTACGATGGTGAAAACGCGAAATCACGAAACTACGATGGTGAAAACGCGAAAGTACGATGATGAAAACGCGATAGTACGATGATGAAAACGCGATAAACTATCGTGCTTTCATGCACCATCGTACTGTCGCGTTTTCACCATCATAGTTTCGTGATTTCGCGTTTTCATCATCGTACTGTCGAGTATCGCGTTTCAGATCAAACCATTCATAGGCGATGGCCCTAACGGCATTCCGGAATTTAAGGAATTTTGTAAGTTCACAAAGCTTCATATTTCAAATAAAACCTATGCTAGTTTTGAGGGTCTTGGACAGTGATCTTCAATCATAATTACGATGACATGAATGCGGAATTACCGATTTAGGCGATACTTGTATGCAAGAATAGCGCTAATGCACCTTTTTCAGCACATTAATAACTACAGAATACACCTACGGGCTTGGGCTTTTATTTTGCCCTTTTGCTTATGCAGATGTAAATGCACAAAGAAGGTGCATAAACCCTTTCATGTAATACACTTGATGGCAACAGCAAATTGTAGAGGTTCATACAAGGTGATCATGTATAAGAAATCTAGCCTTGTTGACCTTGACCTTAGTGACCTACAAAATGTAAAATTGGAACAAGCCATTTTAGACAATGACCAAAATCTAATGATGACATAATGTCTGTTGATTGGTTCAAATGATGGCCCTAATATTGCTCACCTGAATATAAAAAAACTCTTCATGACAAGGAACACGTAATATTGTAAACTATAAACAAAAGCAGATATATATGCTAAATCTTAAAATGATATTACAATGTTTATATTTGTATCTAAAATAGTGCACATTTAAAAATATTACTGGTTATTACCGCTAGGAGTAAACAATGGTTACTAAAGAAATCATTGGTCGCTATACAAAATAAATGGTATCCTTGGATGTCAGTGACTACTATGAAATTCAAGAGTAGATTCACTTGTTGAGCACTATGGAAAGTTAATGTTTGCCATGGAAGTCACTGGTTGCTATTAAATTTTTCAGTTAGCTATGAAAAGTCGATGGCTGCAATGAAGTCACTGGTTGCTATGAAGGTCAGTGGTTGCTTTGAAAAGTAAATGTTTGCTATGGGAGTCATTGCTTGCTATGGCAAGTTAATGGTTCCTATGAGATCCACTTATTGCCATTTGAAACCACTGTTTCCTATGGAAGTCAATGGTAACTGCAGGTCACTGGTTGCTATGGTAGTCTATGGTTGCTATGGAAATTCAGTGCTTGAAATAGAGGTCACTTGTTGCTAAGGATCAACAATTGTTGCTATGGAAAATCATGGATGATATGTATGTCACTGCCATGCTATGGAAAGTCTATGGTTGCCATAGAAAGTCACTGGTTGCTATAAATGTCATTGGTTGCTTTGGGGAGTTAGTGGTTGCTATGGAAGTCAATGGTTGCTATGGAAAGTCAATGATTGCAATATTGGTCAATGGCTGCTAAGAAAAGACATTGGTTGCTATGTAAGTCAATGGTTGCTATGGAAAACTACTGGTTGTTATGGAAATTAATGGTTGCTATGTAACATCAATCGTTGCTATGGGGGTAAGTAGTTAATAAGGAAAGTCACTGGTTGCTATGAGAATTCACATATTAAGAAAATCTTTGTTCCCCCAGGGTGGGGCCGATTTTGACCCAAGGGCTTTAACTTGAACAATTTTTGTCCACCAGACAACATTTCATACCAAATATCTAAGCGAAGTCTTTATAGTTTAACAGAAGACTATATGTTTTTTCTTTATAAATATAAGGAAAATCAATGACCTCATTGGACCGTGCCAATTTTGAGCTTAGTGGTTTTATTTGAACACACTTTGTACACCCACTAGAAGATGTTTCATGCTAAATCGCACAATACGTTAAGTTCGCTATCGGTAACCAAAATTGTTTGGACAATACACATTCATTTACAAATTTGTTCCATTTTATTAGATAATTGCAGTTAATTATGTTAAGAAATTATATTGTATGTCAATATATTGTTAAAGCTAAAGCGGATGTTACATAACTCGATATACAGGTCGAGCGGTAAGACCATAGCAATTATCTCCCGTGCACAATCAAATCTTTAAATATTACTATTGTCAAAAATGGTGTATGTAAAAATGCATGTAAAATTCACACTTTCGTTGCCAACATGATTTAAATTCAATATTCAATTGAGAAAGATTTTTAATCGGTCAAATTATCTATTCACTAGTGATAGATCTGGTCTAATATGTAAAGTCATTACGTCACACTTTATAATTTTTTTTAATCTTATGCTGCATATATACTATTGACACATATGACGAAAATGTGAATTATTATAAGCATGTACATCATGTAATTAGTGAATATATGTTTCCATTTCCTATGTAAAATGTGCAACTATAATGCATGTATAAGATCATGTCAATTTAATATTGATATACATTTTGCATAATGTACCACATGGGTCTATGACCTTCTGGGAAAAGATAAATTAACTTGTATCTAAGCTCTAGCTCTTTTGAATTTTTAGAAGAAGGGTTTTTAAGGTAGACCAAACCTAATGAGCGCTATAAAGAACTGTAAAATTGGCAGCATACGACAGTTATATCCCTTAAAGATCACCTGTATGGAAAATTTAATTAAAATTTACTGTGTGGTTAATGAATGGACATTTTTCTGAACTAAAACTTTGCTATTAGAAAGGCTCTTTTTCAGAAATGAGGAAACTAAATAATCTATAATATCATCATTATGAAAAATGTTTTCCTTTTGCTCATTGTTAAGAAACAAAAATTAACATTCAGGTAGCAAATAACATGAGTTAAATGATTGTTTCTAAACAAAATGTTTTTAGTATGAATAACAATGTTACACTAGCTCACCCACATTTGTTTGACCATTTCCCTATGTAAAAAAACCTTATTCAAAATATCCCTAAAATAAATAATAATGGGGGGCTATTTTCAAAATTTGCATTATTTTTTTAAAGCATATTGGTTGATCTTGAAAAATATAAAATACTTTTTCAGTATAGTTTTTATTTTATTAAACTTTGTAAATATCTGAATCATATTTGCTATTAAATTTGGCATAATTTAGCAAATAAATACATACAATAATAAAATAATTAAAATCAAACACTTTTTTCTGTTCTTAAGGGATCTGAGAGATACATAAACAATGTTAAAAAGAAAATTAAGAGAGAAAAAAGTTGCCCCTTCTGGGGTTTGAACCCACGCCCCTCAGTTTCAATGACTAGCCTTTTTGAATACTCTTTAAAGTGGAGGTAATGCAAAAGGGTTGGTTTACTTTTTCCTAGTTTCTTTTTAGAAGGAGAGCTCTTACGTTTGTTTTTTTTGGTTGCCATGGCAACCAGAATTTAACATTGAATGGAATTCATTCTTTGAACAATTTTGAAAGAGCTTCAAGCCAGAGACATTCCTGCTCAGTTTTAACAATATTGCCTAAGTCCTTTTGGGTGAGATGTAATTCTAAGAAAAAGTTTGACTCCTTTATGGACACATGTAGAGTGATCACAAAGGCTCACCCTTGAGCATTTTGTGCTCAGGTGAGCTAAAAATGATAATTTGACAAAACAAGGGCAATCAGTGATCACATGTGTCACCTCATGATAGCCAATTGCATGTTGTAGCTACTGTGTATGAGGAGACACAAAATCATTAACAGGACACAACGACTTTTTGTATCGCCTCTACGGAGTAGTGGTGACATATAGAGATCACTTCTACATCGTCTTTCTGTCTGTCAGAAATTTTGCACCAGTAGTTTATGAGGAGAAATCCAGACAAGTTTTGTGATGGACGGACAGACAGACGACGGAAAAGTGACCCCTTTATGTTGCCACTACTCTGTAGAGGCGACACAAAAATGTTGATGCAAATATATACGTTGGACAACAAGCAACCCATAAAGCTCATCATGGCTACATTTTGGTAAGTTGTGACTAAAATATTTTAGTTTTTGAGATCTTCTCTCCAATGTTTTACTTATTTTTCATAAATGTTGTCATACATTAAAGATTGGAACAAAAACTATTTATTTTCACACTGATCTAAGTTCTAAGTTGTGAATTATAACAGAAAAAAGACTGACAAAAATCAACTGTTCAATAATTAAGCTATGATATAATTATCTGTGTGGATCATAGGTTTATTGCCGGTAAGTTATTGAGAAATTCAGAATGAAACATGTTTTTATCTATTCATAGCAGTGGTTACCATCCTTGATCCATGTATTAAGGAGAGATCATTGTGTAGAGATTGGTTTTATCAACTTTTAAAATTATCTCCCTTTATAGTCATATCTTCAAAATTTAAAAACAAACATATTGTTATTTTTCCTGGTGTTACATGGTGAAATGATAGTTTCATAGTTTTAACTGACAATGTCATACATAGAATTAAAACATAACGCTACAAAATAGCTACAAGATTATTTAAGGGAGAGCATAAACTGTAGATCAAAGTCAGTTACTTCCTATAGTTTGTAATTTTCTCAATAACATAACCAGAGTAAAGAACCTCTTTTAATATGTGACTTACATCTTCATTAGTTCATTCATGAAATTGTTACATTAATATACGATTGTATTTTGATCATTTTGTTTCTAAAAAGGAGCACTAGTTTTTAAAATTGTTCTAGATTTTTTTTATAGTACCACCAAGATGTTCATACAATTCAACTTCTGCAAAGAAACACCCTTTGCAACACAAACATTTTGATTGTGGTTAAGAGGTGTTCCTCTAATACAGCTTACATTTATTGTGACTTCATAATTTTGGAGAAATTGATATTCTTGTTGTTATACAAGAGTATTGCTTTACATGAAGTCGATTATCATTGAGTTACTTTAAAAATGGCGGCGCCCACCTAGATATAACACTGAAAATATCACTGATATTAGGTATTGTAATCTTTTATTTTCTAATTGTTTTTAATGTGGTTTCCTTTCAATATAATACACATGTAGTCTATAGATTGGTGGGGTCTTTGACTTCCCCGTATAAAATAAGAAACCTCCTATAACCGAATCTGTATACACGTATCTTTTGTACTTACCTTTTTTAATTCTCCTATAGAGCATGTGAAATTCTAAGCCTTTTAATAATGCTTAAATATGAACAATTTCAAGAAAAAGAAGAAAAAAAATGAAAACAAAGACTAGCATATGATACAAATCGTTTATTGCAAATAAAAGTACATGAATAATTAGGCAATCGGATTGGCGTCTAATTCGTCTCAATCATTTCCTGAAACAATAATTTAATAACTTAAAACAGAACATGATTTAAGTTTCAATTCTATTCCGTTTGAACATTTTTTATAAATCATATGAACTAGTAGAATGCAAGAAAGAAGGTTAATAATACTAAGTCGTTGAATTCAAACCACTTGTACCTCACGGCTGAGAGTTCGAATCTCGCAAGGGACTTTGGATTCGTTCTTTTTAGGAAGCTATCTTACTGAAGCTTACTGAACGTTGGTGGTTCTACTCCGTGTCTGAAATGATGAATAGAGTGGTAACTTAGGTCTTCCTTCGTCAGTAGGTTTGGAAAGTCGCCATTCGACATGTACAGTGGTACGAAGTAAAATCAATATAAAAGAAAAAAGTACAAGGACGTTTTATTTAAATATTGTACATTTAAATGACTATTAATCAATAACATTTTGTATGAAAATCGACTGTATACATGTATAACCGTTTGAATACACGAATAATCTGTTACTGAGACTTTACCTTCCTGATCGACACTTGTCTATAATAAACATGTATATTAACAAAATCCGCATGTCCTTCTGCACTGGAATCTCATATAGAACATTTTGTTACTGCACATATTCTCATCACAGTTCGGCATTCTATCATCACATTCCACTGAAACATAGTTAAAACATTTTACTTTCAATGGTATATATAAATACAAAATTGATCCAAATCATTGACCGTCCTCCGACTTAGCTCAATAGAGATACAGGTATTATCGAATTAGTTATCTAGGGGTCACTGGTTAGATCCTTAGACGAGGCGATATTTCGCAGCGGCGTTAAAACCCGTGCATCAAATCTAATGGTCATTTGCCTCTTTCCCGCTGGTGTGATTCGTAGCTGGTCATATACGGAGAAGTTGCCAATTTTGATTTGGTATTCAGAAAAGGCTGATAGGTGGATCGATCGCCGTAATATGATGATTTAAAGTAAACGTGTGTAAAATTGGCGTAAAACCAGAAAACAAAACATTAATATTTTTCTGTTAATCATTCATTAATCACAGTGTTTTTTTGTTATCCAGGTCTTTAATTTCAACTTTATTTTAGTATCAAAATGTTTCTTTAAAGCTGTTACAATAATAAAGAAAATACAGAAACATAGTTAACGGAAGCTAACTAAATGTATGTACTTGAATGTATGTAGAGAAGATGTTTTTTAAACTGTGAAAGACTTACTGTTTTCCTCCATGTTGTCATAGCCATTGTTGAAATCGTTGTTCATGTAATATCGGTTGTAGTTGTCATTTCCATACCCGTTGTTCATGTAGTTGTTCATGTAGTAACCTCTGTTATAGTAGTAGTCATTATTGTAGTCATTGCCATTCCAGTAGTAACCTCTGTTGTAGTAATTACCATTACCGTTCCAGTTATTGTAGTAAGGATGATTCATGTTGTTGAAGTAACCGTTACCATTATTGTTGTTGTAATTATCCATGTAGTAACCTCTACTGTAGTAATTGTTTCCGTAGTTTCCATTCTGGTAGTATCCCCTGTTCCTGTAGTAGTCATTGTTGCCATAACCGTTGTTGTTGTTCATGTAATAATTGCCATTATAGAAGTTATCATCATAACCATACCCATTGTTGTAGTTCATATTATAGCCATTATTGTTGTTCTTGTAATCATTTCCATTCCAACCATTGAAACCATCACCATTCCAATTGTTCCCACCAAAGAATTCCTCGTTTTCATTCTCATTGTATTCCCTGTAATGAATTAAAACCCATGACGTATTTATCTAACAAAAATGCATTTACATAGCATCAACCTTATGCTCCCTCTTAAATAATAAAAAAATAACAACCTGTATGTGACTTTAGATTAATCCAATAAAGATCATCAAAGCAGAATAAGAAAATTGTAGGGCAAACATAGCTGTTTTTGTTCTACATTAGGTGGATCACAAAGAAAGCAAATCTCTACTGGCATTCTATTGGAACAAATCGTCATATTAATTATGTTGTTCCTTGCAACGATCAAAGTGGCAACCAAGAAATCCATTTTTAAACAACAAAACTTACATTTGATCGTAAAAGCATCCGAAAAACCACATGTTCTGGTAATTTTGACCATTAGCATCAAAAGACGGGCACCAGTTCATGGCACATCCGACTGAACGGCTTCTGTACCAGTCCATCTGTATAGAAAAAAAAACAAATGATAAAAAACCGTTGATTCATATATTATCAAATTTTTATAGTATTTCAGTAAGCATGTCTTGTGTTGTTTATTATCTAATATGATATGTTGTTATCCAAATAAAGAGACAACAATGAAAGTAATTACCATGATTTTTGTTATAAAAAGTATTCAAATGTAATTTAGTCGTATCTACTAACCTGATAGGAATTTCCTTCATTGTTTCTCCAGTCAAATTGTGACATTCCATTGTACCAATCATTAAAGGCTCTACGTATATTGTAGTAATGATCACCACCGCTATAGTAGGCATAGTGTTCACCACGGCTGTAATATCCGTTCCCCATGTTACATTGTGACATACGTCTGTCTGCCTCCTCTGCTAGAGAACTGTCCCATTCCTATAATTGTAAATTTGTTATCAGAAAGATGCATCGAACAAACATCTGTTAAAAAACTACAACGGGAAAATGTTAACACAACAATATAGTCATATTACTTTTTTTCCCTGCCTCCTTCCTAATCAACATACTTGCGGCTATTTAGTTTAAACACTATTTTATTTTTAATCCATACATTTACATAATAAAATACATACAATAAAATTTACGGATTGAGTAGGAAGCTTGTAAAGGTTTTTTGAAAACTCTATCCGTGGCTATTTATAGACAGAGTCCACCTGGATTATGTCAAGCTCTTTTTTTTCAAAATATGACGGAGAACATACAGCACAAAATATTTGAACACTTTAGATGCTACATACGAAATTCTCAGGGAAACCAACATGATCAGCAATTTTAATTATAACCTTAAGACCTTTAATGCCCTTTAAACATAACGCTCTCTATATAAGAATAGTCAATGTTACGCATGCTCCTAGAATTAAATAATGAATGTTTGTTAATGGAACTTATTCAGATTTTTTAAATGTATGAAGTTCTTTTTAACATGTCTTTGTCTTTATTTTCATTAATTTGACCACTGGCAATTATTTTAGTGGATAAACATGGCATAACATAGGGCATTGAAAGAAATGAATTTAATTTTAAGGGATAAAGAAACACACACAAAACAACAACAAAAAACAACAATCTTCAGAAAAGAAATAAGTGTTATGTAGATATGTAGATGTAGATTGAAAAGAAATGGGAATGAAGCCATATATATTCCTTATAATTTTATATTTTTTAATTCATTCATTATTTAAGATACGAAGAGTACTTGTTGATTATTCAGTATAGTATTTGTTTCAAGTGACATAATTTTCTTACCATTCTATCCCATTCCTTTCCATTGAACCATCCTTGTCTAAAATTATTGTGCCGGCCAACGATATATTCCATATATCTTTCAGCAGATTCACATTGTGCCCCCACGACCAACAGCAGTAATAATATAGATTGTGTCGCAAACATGATTTCTTCCCGTTGTTTTACACTGTGGAAAAAATCTGTGAACTTGGCTTTATATACTTTGTCTTTACCACAAAAATGAATTATATATGGTTATTTTAACATATAGCATGGTTAAGAATGGTCATATTAGGGAAATCGACAAATGGTAATTAATTCTTATTGAATACAACTCTAATATTTCTCGTTCCAAATATGCATCACTATGGAATAAATATGATATTTTGGCATTATCAGAGCTGTCGGCATCTCTTAAAACAAAATGCCAACTTTGGAATAAAGAGAACAAATAATTCATGCGTGTATGTGTTCTTAATTGCCACAAACTAATTTGATGTGATACATTTAAGATATTCCGCGCTACTTGTAAGTTATATTGTGCACTAATTGTTCCTCAGCCGACTATAGTTCAAATTCACGTCGCAAATGCAACGTGTTATGGATATTTGTTCCGGTTAAGATAGCAAACATAAATGATCATTCTTTCTAACAGGCATCTTGCATCAGAAATACATATGCGGTATATTAATAATTTTAGCCTTTCTAAAGATTGCCTTTTATCTAGGACGCGTGGAAACACAAAGTCATATCACCATTTCCGTTTAAAAAAATGATAATACATATAGATAATGATAAGATTAAACATTCCTAAAAGAGTACGAAGAAGGAATTCGTGACTTCTAATAACCAAAAAATAATGAATAAAGAGGCCAGATGTAATTAATAGAATCATTTTGACATGGATATTCAAAAAAGACAGACATATTTGAAAAATCTATACTAACTGTTAAGCGGTTCATGAAATTTCATGTTATGCAGAAATATAATGTTGGAAATCTGAAGTCTCTTATAACAAACAGTGTGTGAATTATTTATTTGTGTACATAAAACGATGTTAATCAGTTTACAATGATTATACAGTCATATAATCACATAGAAAAGTCATAGTAAAGGACGTAACTATTTAAACAGCTAATCTTAGCCTGTTGAAGATCAACGGAATCGTGCAAAAAGCTGTCTGCATCATTTATCAATACATGTATTAGATTTTAATCGCACAAAGTAAAGTGTTATGGTGTATTAAGTTCTATACCTGCTTCATAAAATAATGTTTGAATTTTGAAGAAAGGCTCCCAAAATACCAGTATGAAAGAAATATGCAAGTACGTTTATCTCCTCTAGTGAAGAAAATGCTGTTAAATTTTTATGAACGCTTGATGCAACGCTACTGAAGTTTACTCTTATTAGCTTCGATCCAAAACAACCTATGGATGGAGTCTAAGAAAGGGGTTTGACCTTTTTAACCAATGAATTACGGTCCGGTGACCGTGTTAGCCAGTGAAATCATTGAACGGTAAACGGCATGGGATTACAAGCTACCACTCATGGTATAATGACTTTTACTCATTTACATTAAGTAATATACGTGTAAAACTTATAACATACAATTCTTGGTAAAATAACAATCACTTTCATATGCATCACTATGACGAAAAGAGACTGATCTTCATCTAATCATCGAAATAGGTTACTGAACGGTGGCTGGGTTACAGACGTTCCAAAGGGAGCATTGCTATTCTCAAAAGTAAAATCGTAAACTATAGCAATAATTCCTAAATCAAATAGCTTTGAAGTGTTTCTGAGACAGAAAATTATAAAGGTGTATTTTTCTATTTGTTAACTGAGACCTATAAAATGAGTAATTATCA
Source organism: Ruditapes philippinarum (assembly GCF_026571515.1). Classification (NCBI taxonomy): domain Eukaryota; kingdom Metazoa; phylum Mollusca; class Bivalvia; order Venerida; family Veneridae; genus Ruditapes; species Ruditapes philippinarum. The sequence continues at coordinate 21,308 of NW_026859536.1, forward strand.
CCGCAGAGTCATCCAACAACAACAACAAATGTGTAAGCCTCAATGAATAGGAAATCATTAAATACATGTGATTAAGTACCATAGTAAGTGATATTATAGAATATTTCTGAAAGACTGACATGTTGAATAAGTAAATGCCTTCATATTAATCAATTTCATGAACTCTGCAACGACATATATAAGCTAAGAAATGTCATATGTAAGATTTTACTTGAATCTAAATTACTTTTAAATTTTTAAAAATCTTAGAACATTTTTTTTTTCATTTTTGATATTTGTGAAACATTAACTCATCTGATGGTATGCAGCTTTAAAATAGAAGCAAATATTTTGTTCCGGATCAGTTAATTCTGTTTACGTATAATATTTATGTGTGTTAAATAATAGAGATATTCGTCGCTACAACTCTTTCGAGAATCGACCAAAAGATTATGGAAACAATAAAATTTTACTGTTCATAAAACTTATAAAAATATTTTACAAGATATAACTTAATACCATACTTATGCATAATATATTGGTTTTGGTGAAGATTAATTGTTGATTACCTTGTTAGACAGAAGTTGTATCTTATCTTTTAGTTAAACAAACTTGTATATTTTTTTTGAATACATGATCAGGATTTTATGTCATGAATATCTTATATTCTAACTCAATTCTTAAAAAATGTATAGCATGCTAAAAGAAGATGCAGATAATGAGCTATAATACAGAGACAAAAAACTGGGCTTATCAAATAAAAAATATACTAAACCAAATAGGAATGTCTTACGTTTGGCTGCAACAAGATAATTTAAATATAAATGTATGTGTCATAAAACAAAGAATTTTAGATATCTACAAAAAAAAATGGTATTCAAGCATTAATAATTCTAACAGACTTTCGTCTTACAGTCATTTTAAACACGAAATTCAGTGCGAAAAGTATTTAAGCGTTATAAAGAAAGATAGCCATAGGATAATTTTAACCAAATTTAGACTATCAGCTCATAATCTCGAAATAGAAAAAGGAAGGCAGGATAATATTCCAAGAGAAAACAGAAAATGTCGACATTGTCCAAATTTAGTAGAGACAGAATATCATTTCTTCAATATGCCCGAAATATTACAATTTACGTTTTAGTTTTTATTTGTTTGGGTCGTCAGACCAAACAAATAATGGTAGCAAAATTTCAGACTCTAATGCTGTTAATTGCAAATGCCGAAAGTAGTCCGCTTTTTTGAAGCGGTTACTTTCCTTTATATGTAACACTAAGGCCGAAAAATTTCAGGGGAGATCAATGCGTAAATATGGTCACATGACAGGTGCATTAATTTTCAAGCAAAATAATTCCCGAATGGTCGAAGATTTCTAATATTGTTTTATTCTTTATAGATATACATGCTTATAGTAAGCGCCATGATTATTTACACAAGTGTTAAACATCAGTTAGCGGCGTTACAAACCCTAATTTAGAATAATATGGTTTTCTTCAAGCCGTTAACATATAAAGTCACCGTGGCCGAGGGGTTTGCGCGCTCGCTTAGGAAGCGAGAGGTCTGGAGTTCAAATCCCAGTTAAGGTAACTTATTTTTTTTTCAAATTGATTAAGTCAAATAAACATTGGATTGAATATCAGTGTTGCATTTAGTCTTATAGCCAATCTACTACAATGAAAACGCTGGAAAGCATTGGTGGCACTATACAAAAACAAATTGTTTTATTATCTCACAACCTTCACCTTTCTGACATTCTGAGACCCAAACAAATTCAGCGCCTTCTGTGCTTTGATTTAAACATGGCCTTCAATGCAGAAATTCGAAACACTAATGACAAGCACAAATATCAAAACAATTAATAATCTGGCAAGTTATCTGTACTACGGACATAACCTTACACACTTTTTCCTTATGATTACTGGTAAATGGGAGATAACTACGACAATAAATGATTAGTACATATACAACGGTTATGTCATCTTAGAAATATTATAATTGCCGTTTGATTTGTGATATCGATATAATATAACGTTAACAAATATCTTTCTACTTAGTTTCTTACATATTTAAGTGTATTTATGCCAACTCTCTGTTTATACTTGTCACCAATAATTCTCGGCACGTGAACAAATCTCTTTCTACTGTGTACATGTATAAGTATTTTTTATGCAATTATGTCGTAACCTTTGTTTATATTTGTCAACAATACTTCTCGGCAACGTTAACAAATATTTTTTCTCCTTTGTTTAAGTACATTTGTTTTTTTACATGTATAAGTATTTCTTATGCAAACTCTGTTACATATATCATAACATTTTTTCATACTCGTTAAAATACTTCTCGGCTAATTGTAACTTGTAAAACTTTACACCATACAGAATCTGATTTGACTATAAATTGTGTGTTTACAATTTTATGTTTAAATCAAATTTATGTTATGTTATGTTATGTTATGTTATGTTATGTTATGTTATGTTATGTTATGTTATGTTATGTTATGTTATGTTATGTTATGTTTTGTTATGTTATGTTATATTATGTTATGTTATGTTCTTACAACAAAGCAAGTAGATATTACATCTGATACTTGATCTTATAGGTTAAAATAGTTTGTTGGCATTCGACCTATCAGACAATGCTTAAAATGATACATTACTTATTGACTTCTACAGTTTATAAAAAAATCAATTGCAGTATTAAACAATGTCAGTTAAATTTTATATGTATTTTTGTTAATTATATTCGACTAAGTAACTAAACACTGTCTAAGCGTCATAAAGACATGCTCGTTATTGTTTACAAAATTTGATTACGTCCCAATTGCGGTTAAATATCAAATCAATATAAAAGTTATTTAAAATGATAATGACATAAAACATCATTTGATGTACTTTACCCTGTCCTGTGTGGACCATCATCGTCACTTTACCCTGTCCTGTGTGGACCATCATCGTCACTTTACCCTGTCCTGTGTGGACCATCATCGTCACTTTACCCTGTCCTGTGTGGACCATCATCGTCACTTTACCCTGTCCTGTGTGGACCATCATCGTCACTTTACCCTGTCCTGTGTGGACCATCATCGTCACTTAACCCTGTCCTGTGTGGACCATCATCGTCACAAAACAATACATATTCAATAAGACCCGGATACATAACAAATATGACGGTAAGATGTCGAAACCCTGTCTGCAAACCCTGTCTTTCACGTTTTATTAGAGTTGTTTTATGCTTTCCTACTTTTAACAGTTCATTTCCGTTATGTTAAAGTTTCTAAGTGTCTTTCTATGAAGAGATGTCTCAAACGGAACGCCGTAGTGCATTTTTAAAACATAAGGAATATATATTTCACATATATTGCATATTGTGATATTCCAATTTTGTTATATCATATTCATTGCCTTTTTAAACAATCATTTTGCTCGTTTTGTAGTTTGTAATGTATCAAGACGGATAAGGCGCTGTCCATGTAATTTTGTAAACGAATAAAATATAAATGATATAATTCCGTATGGGAGGAAATCAGGCTAAAGGATTAAGTAAACGTGAACTATGCAAGTTACAAAAACAAGTGAATATGCCAGTGGAGGAGATTCAACAATGGCACAGAGATTTCAAGAAGAACGCTAAGAATGGCCGTTATTTGAAAAGAGAACAGTTTAGGGAGGTTTATACGGATATGTTCGGCTCTGGTGCCTTAGACTTCGCTGATAATGTATTCCGAACATTTGATAGAGATGGAAACGGATGTGTTGATTTTGAGGAGTTCATTTTAGGAATTTATATGTCATCATCAAACGATATAGACTTGAAACTGAAATGGGCTTTCAATATGTACGATATGGATGGAAATGGTTCAATCGACAAACACGAACTATTTTCTATCATTAATGTAAATAATTTAGTTCTTCTATTTAGTTTCAAGCGCATCAAAGATATCTTAAAGATAATTATCAAATTGTTAAAATTGAGATAATCTTATTCTAAGACTATTTTCCCTCTTAAAAACCCCAAAAAATGTTTATTTTTAATTTATTTTAAGATTTTTTTTTAATTTTTTATGCTGGAAAAGTTATCTGTGATATTCTTTACATATTCTTTTCAGTTAGTTTATTGTATTTGTTTAATGTGATAGAAATTGCGACTGATAAGTTTATAATCATCTACGTAAATGTTTTGATAAATTTCAGTGCTCGTTTAATATGCATGGGGAAGAAAATGGCGAAAACCCCGAAGAACTTACTGAGAGTCTTTTCCGCGAGATGGACACAGACGGGAACGGTGAAATATCATGGGAGGAATTTTACACGACTGCATGTAAAGATAAAAGGGTGTTGCAGCTATTACATATGTGATAAAGTTACTTTAGTGGGGATATTTAAAAAGTAAAATGTGATAAATCACACTCCGTTCTTTTTTACAAACACTATTCTATTTCAACAGAAGTAACTGTATATATTTAGTTATAAAGTTATCAGTAAATATATGAAATAAGTCAGTTCGTTTATTTTATGACGTTTGCGGGCATAACATCAAATATAATTATATTTCTATATGTTTCAGATATTACAAGTTTAATTTACTAGACTTATTAGGCAATATCCCAAGGCTTGAAACATAGATAAACGATTAGAAAATTGCACTAATTCGATTTCAAAATGATTAACGCTGAAGCCTTTACAGGTCAATGTTTAAGATATCACTTGCATATTAGAGTTTACTCCCTTAGAAAGTGACTGCCTTAGTGCTTGCTTGTCGTGCTTAAATGAACACAAGATGAAGATTCCATTTACAACGATGATAAGTTTCCGTATCATGCCGTTACTGTATAAAAGTTAAAGATCAAGTGATCATCTCATGTACTGACGCTTGCTATGTAATTACATATGGTGTATAGTTGGATGAATTAACTAACCTTGCTCGAGATTACAAAGAAACAAAACTATTAAAACACAAATTCTATTTCTTTGTTAAATGAAAATGATTTAGAATAATGTCGTTCTTTGTCCGTTGTATAATAAGCTTAAATCATTCTTGAATTAAGATTCCACCCATAACGTGTGTGTAGGTTAACATATATGTTAATCGAAATCACACAGAAATCGAGACTATAATGACCGCTATAGACAAGTGGCCACTATATGCAGGTTGAAATTTATTATTGTACTAAGTTATGATGCAATATCACTCGATATGGATGTATTCTGTTGAAATATATTCATTTTACAAAAGCAAATATTATATTAGTTTGCAATATACGAAGTAGTTACAATTGATATTCACAATAAATCAGCTTTAAGGGAAAATACTGTTGCTTTCAGTCTTATCCTTTGTTGTATTGATTGTAAATATCATGTAGGTAAATATGTTCTTATATGACAAATAAAATATGTTTAAACCAATAAATTAGCTTTCTTATGTAAAATAGTAAGTCAAAGTTATAACCTATCTGACAGAATTTAAATGAGTATAGTTAACGCAGGGTCACGTTATGTAATGCTGACCGTTAACAATTTTTTTACCAACATTCAAACATTATGTCAAGGACTTACAAGAGTAAGAGTACAAATGGTACATGTTTATGTACAAATTTACTCGTAATTATTACTATAGTAAATGTATAAGTGGAGACTTTTACAAATTGAAAATAAACAGGTTTTTAACATAAACATCTAAAATAGGTTGAACACAAAGATTTCGTTCATTGTTTCTACCAGTTATGTAAATAAATAGGCTGTGGGAAATTAGATGGCACAGCGAATAATAAAATGCTTAAACTATTATAGAGCAATATCATTCTTGAAGCAACGAAAACTACCAAAAAAAGGCATAAAAGATCCTGACTTGATATTATTGCGTATGTGAAACATATCTTTCGTCCCTTAGCACGGGCAATTTTACCTTTTAAGACAGATGTGTCGAATCTTTTATTTGACATAAAAGTAAACGCAAAGTATATTTATAAACTTAAATCAATTTTGCAAGAAAGAACACTGAACACATCGTTATACTGTATCGTCCATGACGATTGATATAATAACTTTCATTTTGGTCGGTACCTGTCACAGGGTATCGGCAAAATATTTGAAGAATTCTGGATGGCAAAAATAAATAAAGACCTGGAGTAACATACATTCGGACCAGCTGCCGATGTCCTGACTGAAGCCGACGGGAGTGAGCAGTGTCGTTGAGGAACGGCACTAGGAGGTGCGAATCCCCAAGAGTGAAGAGACGGCAATATCTCAAAATAAATATCTGTCTTATACCATCGGGGTAATTGCTCGGATGTAAATTATCACCACTTTGTGTCCTTTAAATGCATATCTGGTGACATGTCTGGGGTCCCTATTTGACAGCGTAAGTTTTAATTTGTGCATTAACACTTAAATACATCATTAAGTGCGCACGCGCGCGCACACACTCGCACACACACACGCGCACTCACATACTCATACATTAATATATTTTACAATTTTTACCTTAATGACCTTCACATATATTGAAGAGATGAATTTAGAAAAGTACGCAGTGTTGAAATAACACACATTCATTTGTGTTTGTAAAAGTACACGATAAGTTTAGCCTTGAAATCGGACACGGTTTAATGCATGCTAACATTCAGGTAAACTTATTTAAGCCTAACATAAATTTGAAATATTAAAAGATGTTAGAGTAAAGAGAAAATTTAATAATCTACCGTTGTACATCACGTAAAAGAAAAGAAGGTTTAAAATAATGACCTTGGTCTGAAAGATAACTGTTAGACAAAGTGTAACCTATTTGACTTGATAAGAGTTCAACAAAAAGTCAGTACGTTTAGGCCAATGACTTTGAATATCAGTCGTGGAATATTAAAACAAAGTTTCAAGTAATTTGTCGGAACTCTATTAACAGAAAGACAGGTACAGTTTATTTTTTATTTTTGCTGTACTTATATTGCTCATTCGCCAGTTACCTGAACAAAATTTTTCTTCATTTGCTTTTTGGCAATTACTTTGGTTAAGTTGTAGAGTGTTTTATATGGAAGTCAAAATACTACTTTGTTTACATTTTGCTACTTTAATGACACATACTATCATAATTTGAGCTACTTTCTTCAGGAGGTAATGAGCATCTCATATGCTCTAAAATCATTATTCAAACGATATACTTCTCATAAAGAAGTAAAAATCTAATCGTTTCAGCATAATGTGCCTTTAAATCTTTATATATCAATACAATACATATATGTGTGTTTAAAGAACACAATTTTTTATGGTTTTATTTCATAAATATGATGACTTTGTTTACAGTTTGCTACTTAAATGACGCATAATATCATAATTTGAGTTACTTTCTTCAAGTAATAATCATCTAATATGCACTAAAACCATTATTTAAACGATATACTTGCCCTTTTTAAAGAAGTAAAAATCTAATCAATCAGAAGCTTAATGTGCCTTTAAAACATTATATATCAATACAATACATATATGTGTGTCTAATGTCATTAGGTATGATTTATTTACTTCGCTTAAGCATTCTTTTTTTTCTTTTTTTTGTGTGTCCTTTTTCAATTTGTCATCTTTTGTTTCTTTCGCGTTTGACAATAAGTACAGATATTTTATGGCTAACTTCCTTTATATTGAAGACAAAATACCACATTTTTGCTACCTTTTTGACAAACGATTTCATATACAACATGTTTTAATTTAGTTGATGAACAAGATACATATTCAAGACACATAGATGCATCGAGTTTATTAAATGAGTGCACGATTTATCTTTGGTTTTGATATTTCAGGTTAAAATGGAATCCACCAAGAACCTTTCCTTTCTAGTCGTTGTGATATCATTAGTTTACTTCTACATGTTTCGTTGGTCATCCATGCCTTCTGTTGTTACAACTACTGAGTTGCATGATAATTATGATTACATCGTAGTGGGTGCCGGATCAGCAGGGTCAGTTGTTGCTTCACGTCTGTCAGAAGATCCAGATGTGACTGTTCTACTTTTAGAAGCAGGGGGAGACTACACCGTTAACGATTCATATCATATCCCTCTGCATTTCTTTGAACTACAAAAAACAAATGCTGACTGGGAATACTATACAGTTCCACAGAAAGAATCACATTTAGGTATGCTTGAAAATCGTTCTTACTGGCCGAGAGGTAAGCTTCTTGGCGGATCAAGCATATTTAACTCTATGCAATATACACGTGGAAGTAAGCATGATTATGATGAGTGGGCTGATTTGGGTTGTAAGGGATGGAGCTACAAAGATGTCCTTCCGTATTTTCTGAAATCAGAAGATATGAGGATCGATAGTTTAAAAAACTCTAAATATCATAACGTTGGTGGATATATTGGTGTTAGCACTGGTGGCGTTACACCGATTGCTGATGTATATCTGAAGGCTGGTGAAGAAATGGGATATAAACTAACTGATTATAATGGGGAAATACAAGAAGGATGGAGCCCCATGCAACTAACAATACGCAATGGTGTACGAAGCAGCACTTCGTTAGAATACCTTGGTCGAGCTATTGGACGACAAAATCTTCATGTAGCTATCGATGCATTGGTTTCAAAGATTGACATAAAAGGTAAAGAGGCCAAAGGTATATATTTTATAAAAAATGGACGGAAACAATACATAAAAGCAAACAAGGAAATAATAATTTCTGGAGGCGCAGTAAATTCTCCTCAGCTTCTGATGTTGTCGGGTATTGGGCCAAAGAAGCATTTGGAGGAGCTGAATATCAATGTAGTGGCTGATTTACCGGTCGGCGATAACCTTCAAGACCATCTATTACTGCACACGTATGCTAGTATGACCGAAGATATTGGTATCACCCCAGAAAAGATACAAAGCTGGAAAACACAATTACAATATAAGCTGTTTGGTACTGGTATATTATCTATAGCTGGATTAGACGCAACGTCATTTTTCTGCACATACGATACAAAGGAAAAGGATTGCGCTGCTGATATACAGTTCATGATGTATAGTGTAGCAATGTCAGACAATTTCATCATCCTCAAAGATGACGTAGCGAAGGATTTTCTTTTTCCCAAAGACTCCTTGGGATTCACAACAGTCATAAGCCTTTTGGATCCAAAAAGTGTTGGCACAATTAGACTTAAAAGCGCTGATCCATTCGATTACCCTTTAATTGATCCACAATATTTGACAGATAAACGTGATATTGACGCCTATGTCAGAGCTTTCCGTCTTTGGGAAAAATACCTTTCAACACCTTCTATGAAAAAGATAGGAGCCAGCATAGACAAAATGAATCTTAAAATTTGCTCGCAATACGAGTTTCGTTCAGATGATTATTGGATTTGCATAACAAAACACCTGGCTTATACTGTTTATCATCCAGCTGGCACGTGCAAAATGGGCAGAAAAGATGACCCGACAGCGGTCGTCGATTCGGAGTTGAAGGTCAAAGGCATAAAGGGACTGCGTGTCGTCGATGCATCCATCATGCCTAACGTTATATCAGGAAACACAAATGCCCCTGTTATAATGATCGCAGAAAAAGCTTCTGATATGATTAGAGGAAAGTATACAGTGAAAGAGTTCAAGCGATCTTTGTAGAACTTTAATTCATATTAACTTTCATGCATTTGACGTCCGTTTAATGTATCAATTTGAAGAAGAAAAAACACCGTTTTAGTGAACTTACAAAACAACAACAGCAAAAAGCATAATCTACTTATACACATTTTTATATCTACAGCAGTTAAAGACATAGCCACAAGACTTTGTCAGTATGTTATTTGACCAAGACTTTCAACATTCGAGCTGTAAAATGTCTTACTTTTATTTTCTTTATTCTACAAATTTTATTTTCAAAATGGTGAAACGACCTTTGAATCGATATAGCGTCTTGTCAGTGTCCGCGGAAGGAAGGTCGAATTATCCTGGCTTTTTCGGAGCACAAGGAAATGAATGTTCTATGACACTAGTAGTTAGACTGATGATCTTGTTGTTTCTATGGTAATCTAATTCCATTTACTGGACATGAATTTGAAATCATTTTTCCAAAACATATTTTGGTGGTCACGAACGCTGATGAACGTTAAATTCGGAAATATTTTAACCAAATAAATACTGGACTGGCAAACGCTTCAAAACGTTCCGGAAAAATCGATATACGATATCCTCGCGAAGGGACCATCAGAAATATTTTTCTTGCATGTCAGACAGGATTATCAACGTTTACACCGGTGTTAGAAAACCCTGTCTTACACCCCCATGTAAGACAAGTTGCGTGTTTTAAATGATGTCATTCCCACGCGCCTTTTATGAATGAATTGCGTTCTTTAGATGGCGTCATTTTTGCGTTATGAATGAAGTTGTAAATTCATACGTTACTATAAAAAAAGTGCTAAATGAAAATATCAGTTTTCGTAATGTCTTTTAAAAAATCATTAATTTGTAAAATGCAAAAAAAAAGAAAGAAAAAAAGAATCAAACACCGACTGGCGTCACAGACAGGAATATCTAGCTCTCGGGTAACTGTTTAGTGGAAACTCGACAGAGCCTCGTTACCGCCAAAATCAGTTACCCTTGAGCTAGATATTCCGGTCTGTACCGGCAGCCGGTGTAAGATTCTTATAATCTACTACATGCGCACGCGATAGCTACTACGTGCGCACGTACACGTTATTATGTGCTGTTATTTGCGCACGCAATGATTGACCAACGTAGAGGCTATCGCGTGCGCACATAGTAGCTATCGCGTGCGCACGTAGTAGCTATCGTATACGCACGTAATTATATCACAGATAAAATACCTTACCATCAAGCCGCGGTCGGATTACACAAAATTAATGACCATGTTAGTGACCACAGTCTGTCAGAACTTTCTGGTGCAGTGCTTATTTACTTTCAATGATTGTTTGAGAGCTTCAAAATTATTTACTACGGGTTTTTTTACTAATACGATAGAATTATCCATCAAAGATACTAAAATAAGCGATCGGAGCCGGTAAATCTTATCACATATTTGCTCATCTCACACTCTCAAAATTGAACCGATTGTTACAGGGTTGTGATTTCAAAACCCCCTATCTAACTCAATGGATGATTATTTTTCTCGCTTACCTTGGCATATAGGAAACTAAATTTTCAAGTGAGACTTCTTTGAATACTCATAAAAATAATTTTCAAGTTCACAACATTTTGGAGAAGCAGACAGTGACCCAGGTGGTTGACGTTCCACAGTTACCAAGATACAGTTTCACTATTTTGCAATCATTTTCTACTACTCCAATTATTACGACAAAAGTCAATGAGAATAAATTTTAATGAGATTCATCATAAAGAAAACATCATCGTTACTAAAATGTATGTTTACAGCATATGAATGTTTGCGAGTAATCCCGTCCATATTTTTAAAGTGGGCAACAAAGATTTCAGAAATCTACAAATCACGAAGATTTTAAACTGATTCAATTGATTTTACCTTGTGTTCAAGGAATGTTAAATACCATGCAAATAGTGAATTGAAGGGTTTAATATAAATAATACTGTAAATTCTAAAATTGCGTTATTTTTAGTTACAACCTGTATGAAAGTTTCTCACGTTCGATATTTTTGTCTCATTGAAGCGTGAAAGTATTATATAAATATGAAAAGATCCCGTCGTATAAGCCGAAAACGATAACGTTTACATTATAAGGTCTTACCACTATGTGCAAGTTATTAATTTATTACATTTTGCATTATTTTTGCAATATAGAAGAATGTAAGTGTGCTTTAAGAGTAGCGTTCATGTTATGAAGCTCTCACATTTTGAACACTGCAATTATGCAGTGAGTTTTTAAATTTCAGTATATATTTTTATAGTTTGTCACGTCAGTTAACGTTTTCACTTTTATGAATCTGTAATTAAATAAATCTTTTGCACAATTAAAAGTTAAACTTATAACGGTTAATAATGCTGACATCAATGATCCTGAAGGACCAGAAAAATAAAACAACACTGAAGTGAAGTACCGGCAACTTTTTACAGTTGTTACACGGCATTTGCTGTTGTGAAGCATAAAAATCTGGAAACAAAGTTTGAGAACATTAAGTTTAACACAGATTCGCAGTCAACAGACTTAGTTAAAGTCAACACAGTCCATATTTAGGTGATAGATGACTGAATAAATATAGTAATGGAAGAAAATACATATAATAATATATTCCATTAAAGATAGAAACGGGAAGATATGTCGGTTTAAATGTACACGAATAATTTTGTCACTTTTGTCCAGTTAATGTTGTAGAAGATGAGACTCATTTTCTTTTAACTGCATTAAATATAATGACTTACGAGAAAACCTTTTATCAAAATGTAAAGATAGAAATCCTGATTTTGAACATATGTCTGAAGTAAATAAGTTAGTATATGCTGTCAATTATCATTATGTGCATGTTGCTAAATTTTTTAGTTGAAGCTATTAACAGAAGAAGAATGTCTCTGTACATAAATTAATTAAAAAATGTTGTAAATGTATTTGCTCTAATGATATGTACATGAATGACAACTGTATATGTACCATATATGTGATTTGATACCGAAAGTAATCGGAAAAAAGTAACCTTGTATACTTCCTATTTCTCTTATAATGCAGATGTTATTATGTCCAAGAACATTTTAATTCCTACATGTATTTGTTCGTGCATGTATATAATTAGTTAATATCTAAATTTGTTATAAATTGTATATTTTTGAAAATGATTAATTAATTAAATGACTTGTAGGCCCAACGTGGCCGGTTGATGTAAAAATAAATATGTATCGTTATTATACATGTACATAACACAATGTCACTATAATAAATCAAAGCACAGAAGGCGCTGAATTTGTTTGGGTCTCAGAATGTACGAAAGGTGCAGGTTGTGAGATTATATGTATAGTGCCACCAATGCTTTCCAGCGTTTTAATTGTAGTAAATTGGCTATAAGACTTATTGCAACACTGATATGCAATCCAATGTTTATTTGACTTAAACAATTTGAAAAAAAATGGTTTGCCTTTACTAGGATTTGAACTCCAGACCTCTCGCTTCATAGGCGAGCGCGAAAACCCTTCAGCCACGGTGAATTTATATGTGAACGGCCTGAAGAAAACCATATTATTCTAAATTAGGGCTTGTAACGACTTTAACTGTTGTTTAACACAGATGTAAATAATCCTGGAGCTTACTATAAGCATGTATATTTATAAAGAATCAAAGGGATGCAAGTTCTGTGGTATTTTCTGATCTTTGCAATCTTAATCGTACTGTATATCTGTATGCATTTTCCTGCATAAGTTTATTTTTATGTATTATAATTCATTTTGCAAGGCACCAGAGTTTGATACATACGGAATTCTGCATAACTAGAGATGCATCAAAAAATCATTTATGTTCATTTTTTACGACAGTCACACGTTATCCTTGCATATCATGGCTACTTCCTTAACAAAGACACTTAAAAAAGAATTTAAAAAAAATGTTTCCTCGACTTGGATTTGAACTCCAGACCTCTCACTGCTAAAGCGAGCGCGTTACCCCTGCACCACGGAGAAGTTATACAAATGAAATCTGATAACATCAGGTCATTCTAGATTTAGAAAACTTCTATTGCATTTCGGGTTTGTTATCCTTATTAATTTCGAGGGATAAACCTGTTGTTTAAAATTGAAGTAAATAATTTAGCGAAAATCTTCTCGCCCAAACAGTCCGACATGTAGAATCTATATATTCCACTACTCGGTTTGTGTAGTATTCGGTAATCGACATGTATGTATGTAGTTAATGCTTAATGAGGGTCCATCCGCCCTTTCGGGCACAAAATGCAGCTTGCGCTGTCGAGTACGGACCCCGGACATGTCACCAGTCATGTCCTTAAAGAGTTAATTTTGAAGCACAAAATGGTGATAATTTACCTCCATGCAATTTCCACGGAGTATTAGCCAAAGATATGAATTTTGAGCCGAAAAGTAGGTCACTGTACGGCGGTCAATGAGAACCTAAATGTACAGTAACCTGTGACAATAGGAAAGGTGTTTTTAGCCCTGAAAAGGGCTGTTGGTGCCATAGGCCTGCCTTACAAGCCGTCTATCTGTACTAGGGGCTCACGCACCCTAGTACACCATCCTCGTCGTCTCAGCCTACTTTGTAGGGCCACTCCCCTCGGCATTAGTCAGGACATCGGCAGCTGGTCCGCAGAAGTGACGAAGTAGGAGTTCCGTAAGGAAAAATTTAAGTTGACTACCAGCCAAGTTGTAAATCTTCTGCCGATGCCCTGTGCCTTCTCAGCGACGTGCACGCTCCGAGGGGAAGTGAGAAGTCGGTAATCGACAGCGCTAAAAATAGTATTTTCATTGATAAAATCATATTCATCCGCGTAATTTGTGATTGTGCATTTATTGACAATTCTATAAGCCAACGCTATTTTTAAACTTTGAATGCGTTGTTATTTGTTGGATACTTGTAACAAAATAAAAATATTTCTTTCTTTTAAATCGCTATTTTTAAACTGTTTTGAGAACTACTTGTTGTTAGGTTTGTTGTGAACTTCTGTGTCAGAGGTTGAATGTCCGCTTTGTTTTTACTTAATTTCGATCAGAAAATACAATAAAACAATATTAGAAATCTTCGACCATTCGGGAATTATTTTGCTTGAAAATTAATTCGCCTGTCTTTGACCATCTTTACGCAGTGATCTCCCCTGAATTTTTCGGTGTTAGTGTACATATAAAGGGAAGTAACCGCTTCAAAAAAGTGGACTACTTTCGGCGTTTGCAATTAACAACATTAGACTCTGAAATTTCGCTACCATTATTTGTTTGGTCTGACGACCCAAACAAATAAAAATTACTTATCTTATCTTATCTTAATATATAAACAAACACGGACTTTAATTGTATGAAATTAATGTCAGTGAAACAAATCAGCCAAAATTGTTAAATATGTGGCAAATGAAATTTTAAATACTTATTATTATTATAAGAATAAAATTGTATAAAAATGTAATATTCAATGTGTCCAAAGACTGTTCAAACTCAAATACATTCAATTTTTCTTAGTGTTGAGAATTGAGTACCGCTCAAGCCGGTGCTAGGAGTGTGAGGGATGTTGCACTTATTCATTATCCCTCATGTACAGACTCAATCAAACCGTGTCTGCACTTTCATGTATTTTGTGTGTATGTGTGTGTGTGTGTGTGCGTGCGTGCGTGCGTGCGTGCGTGCGTGCGTGCGTGTGTGTGTGTGTGTGTGTGTGTGTGTTATTAATGCTTCCGAGGGATCACTTTGTTTCCAGATTTCAAATAGCCTTATGTGAAGAACCGAAATCTTGTTAGATGAAATATATCTAAAAAGCAAAATTAATATTACAAGGATTCGAACCAGCATTTCTGCACTCATAGAGCGAACACTTTACCGCAACGCTAAATATTACGCTGAACGGTAAAACAAGTAATTGTTTAGGTTTTAAGATACTTTGCCAATAAATAGTATGCTTTTATGTAAGAATTATCGACACTCCTATTCACAGTATATAAAGGAAATCACTGTACCCTGTCTTTCGAGCCTATACAATTAAACATGTACCCTGACTTGCGAGTACAAGCACATTTTACTTATGATCACTATAATCTTCTTGGGAGCCAATATATTCAACTTGTATCTTTCTTGCGAGTACATGAAGTAGACTGTGTGGGAATGCGTATGGATGTTATTCATGATTTATACGAAAACAATGTCATGTGGTCGATATTCGTGTTTTGAATATCGTTTTACAGTCCGATATACAATCCATTACCCCATATCATTCCTATATCATTCCATTTCATCATCTTATTATAACAACTTATTTCTCATATTTCATTTGACATAATTTGCATGCCGGGCCTCAGTTTTTACAAACTTCCCGGAAAAACCATCTCACGCATGCGTACTTTGATATAAGTATTTCTATTGGTTTGCGCCAGAAATTGTTGTCTTATTTATTTATTTATTTATCTATCAAGGCGTATGTTTATGCCCTTACAGACGTAAACGACCATTCATACACGTGAAAAAGAACCATACGACAACAACATAGCCCTAATTTAGTATACTCTGTGTGCATTAATGTCACTTATAATTCATTGTCTTCATGTTTCATGGTTCACGACTATATAGCCATATACTTAATAAAATGCAACGGGTATGATACAGACATCGACAAATGGAATGTTTTACCATGTGAATGTAGAAAACAATTTTATCTGCAACCATGCAATGTTTTTGCTGGGTAATCACTATACTAATTATGAATAAAAAAACTTTTTATTAAACCATTCAACTACATTTATTAGTTACCAGAAGTTAAATTTACTTGCACTTCCTTCTTTGTTTGATTATTTTTTTGTAATGACTCACATTTGTACAGTGTTACTGTTAAAAAATGTCCATATTTGTTTTATTCAGACACACTTATATTTGAAGGCAGTTTAGATATTGTTAACAATTTTGTCTTATCTGAATTGTGTCATGGTCATTAAATTACAAAGGTTAGCATTGACACATATGTGCACATAAGTGATATACATTCAGTACATCAAAGTCTATTTTCATGGTTCACATCAAATGCATGTGCTTAACACATGTTATAGCTCAACTCTAAATAGAATGAAATTACAAACAAAGAATATGAATAAAGTCAATCCAGGACAGTGTAAAAATATCTTTTATTACATGCTTTTCGGTGGTTTATAGAAATATATCAGTGATTTAAAACTGGTAATTTCACTGTTTGAAACAGTGAAATTACCACTTTGATAATTTCACTGTTTTGAATTTAAGCCCCTTACCTTGTTTTCAGTGAAATACCAGCGTGCACAGAACTGGGTACCAACTTAATGACGTGACGTTGTATTATTATTTGGCGCGCTTTTCATTCAGTATTAGGTTTAATGTCTTTTTAAAACGTTTCTTTGTATATAATAAAAAGAAAATTTGTTTAGTTTAGTGTAAGATCGGAATATATTTCACCGAGTGAGCACCAAAAGGTATATTTCACGAGTGGCGCAGCCCAGATAGATATTTGTTTATTTAATCTTTATACATTCATATTACAATACATTCATATTACTATCTATCTATCTATCTCTGGATACTGCCAACCCCTCTTACGAGTGTTAAAGGCAGAAATTTAGTGCACGTCGGATTGTTAGTAAAATGTGAAAAGAAAAGCTAAAAAAGAAAAGTCCAAACATTGACATGCTTGGAAGGTGAGACTGAAAATGTATTCTAGTCATGGTTAAAATGTTAATAGTGAAACAAGATGATAAGAGATAAAATAGTTTAAAAACACTGGGAGTAAGACTAGTAGTGCAAACCCACCACTGCCTGTTTGAACTGACTCAGGTTGGGCAGGGTGGCAATGTTACTAGGAAGTTTATTCCATAGTATAATGCTATGAGGGAAGAAAGAGTACTTATGGTAGTCAGAGGATACCTGTATTTGGCGTAGGGATAAGGGATGCATATGTCTGGTTAATCTATGTGGGGTTTGAACATAAGTTGGGAGATTAATTGCAACTAGGTTATGGTATATCTTATAAAACATTATCAGTCTACAGTCAAATCTGCGATGTTCAAGGGATCGCCAGTCCAGTTCTTCCTGCATGGCTGTGACACTAGAGTGAGGGGAGTAATCCCTTTTAACCCTTCTTATTGCGCGTCTCTGGATCATCTCAACTTTGTCAATATTGGTTTTAGTGTAAGGCGACCAAATAGTTGAGGCATATTCAACCTGTGGGCGGACCAGGGACTTGTTTGCTAGTTCTTTCACTTTCTCATTTTTAGTAATGACATTTCTTTTAATAAAGCCAAGGGATCTGTTTGCATTGGAAGTTATTCGAGATATATGTGTATCAAATTTAAGGTCAGCAGATAGATCTAGTCCGAGATATTTAGCATTTGTAACAGACTCTAGGACTTGGCCATGGAGCATATATTTGTGTTTAATTATGGTTTTATTTTTGGTGATATGGATGACTTGGTATTTTGAAGGGTTAAACTCCATGTCCCACTGCTTCTCCCACAGAACCATATTGTCTAGATCATGTTGGAGAGTTGGGGGGTCTGAGGGGGAATTGATGGTTAAGTATACAGCAGTGTCGTCTGCAAATAATCTGACTTGGGATTTAAGGACAGAAGATGGTAGCTTGTTGATATTTTGAAGGAAACAAAGGGGCCCTAGGACAGAGCCTTGGGGCACTCCAGAGGTAACTGGGACTTCAGATGAGCAGTCACTATCCACAACTACTGTCTGTCTACGGCCAATAAGGAAGGACTGTATCCAATTTATAATATGAGGACAAACACCATGTTATTGAAGGGTATCTAAGAGTTTAAAGCTACATTAAATGAATTTCTTAAAAACAGAAATAGAGACATTTCATTAGTAAAATAGGTTTCATATCGACTCCAGATCTTATTATAGTGCCAAGGCAACCAAAATGAGTTTTATAAGCATAAACATCTACTACCGCATTGTGGCGAAATCGGAATTTGCATGAGACACTCTGCCTTCGTGTCATCCGTACATCAATATTAAATCAACAAACATGGTTATAAGTAGCAGTCCTAGTATAACGGTATATTTACGCTTTGTAACGGTTGTTTTCATACAAATTTAATATTTTAATGAGATGATTACTCTTTCCTGAACGCCATGCCAAGTGCACCGTGAAGCTAAAACGGTTAAAGTGTGTATGCACATGAAAATCTCGTAATTGCTGTGTTCTGTATAGCAACTATAACACTGTGACGTAGCACATACATGAACTGATTATAGTCTTCATTTGCATGTTAAAATTCGTATACGAACTTTAGTGTTACCGTGGGGTTTTCCGTTTAAAATTGTAATTTATGAACAATATTTGATGAGATTTACAACAATACTGTTAAAAAGGTTAATAAAACAGTAGAATGCTTGGTTATTAGGCCGACGGCAAAATATTTTTACATATTTATTTAATGTAACTTTAAGATGGTTTACTTTATCGAATGCTTTGGAGAAGTCAAGAAGTATGAGATCTGTTTGTTTGCCATTTGAAAAGTTGTTCGTCTTTCTCTGAATCCATGCTGAAGATCAAAGAGTATGTTGTGGGTGGTAAAGTGAGAGGATAGTTGAGAGGCAACTATGTGTTCAAGTGTTTTACAGAGGATGCATGTAAGGGAAATTGGGCGATAGTTTGCTGGATCACTTGTATCACCTTTTTTGTAGACAGGGCATACGTTTGCACGGGTCCAGTCATTGGGAATATTACCGGTGGTCAGGGATTTTTGGAAAAGAACTGCAATGATGTCAACAATCTCTTCTCTCAGCTCCTTCAGGACAATTGGTCTAATGTGGTCAGGGCCGGCAGCTTTGTTGGCATTGAGGTTGGCGAGGAGCTTTAGTACACCTGCCCTACTGATGATGATGTCAGTCATTTGTGGGTACTGACAATACTTTCTGGGATCCATGAGTCTCAGTTTTTGTATACATTGATCTTTAAGTGTAAGTGGTATAATTGGTGAGAAAACTGATTGAAATTGTTTGTTAAGAATGTTTGCATTTTCAGTGTTATTAATTTTGAGAGAACCAGACTTTTGATCTTTTAATGGAGACACTCTTTGTGAATCTTGTTTAGAGTTTTTTATAAGTGTGTATAGTTTTTTGGTACAGACTTTACTTTGTGTATTAGTTTCATCATCATCATCTGCAAGGTTCAGGATGTTTTCTAAGTAAGACTCATATGATTGTTTAATTCTAGCTTTTATTTGCGATTTCAAATCTTTAAATTTTAGCCATTGATCATGATCAGATTTATTTTTATTTGTTTTTGGTTTTTTAATATTTTTATAGAGCTGGTCTCTTTTATGGATTAATTTTTTAATGGATTTTGTTATCCAGGGCAAAGATGGTTTAGCTGTAATTCTTTTAGTGGGTATGAATTTTGATATGCCATCCTCAAGTGTGTGTTTGAACTGCGGCCAAAGCTCTTCAACAGACAAAGATTCAGCTTTTTCAAGTATTTCAGATGTTGAGGTTTTAATGAAAGTTTTCAACTCGGTCCAATTTGCCTTTTTATACAAGGTGCAAGTACGAGGCTTTTGTTTGAGGAGGGTAGGCCTAGAAGATATTTCTGTGGATATGATGTCATGATCTGATATGCCAGGTATGACCTTGACGTTGTTAACAAGAGTGTGGTTTGAAATGAGCAATAAATCAAGAATATTGTCATTTCGTGTACTTTCATTGACCATTTGTACAAGGTTATGATCATCAATGATGTTCAGGAATTTATCATACACAGGACTTGTGTTTAAGCCTTCTTTAAGATATGGTGTATGTTCAGAGTCCCAATTTAATTTTGGGAGGTTAAAATCGCCAAGGATTAACTTTGTACCTTTTAAGTTACGCACAAGTTCAAGGGATTTTTCAAATTCTAAAATACTATTCATATCAAGTTCGTGTGGTTTGTAATAAGATGCCAGAAAGAGTGACTTACTACCTTTGATTTCTATTTTTATCCATATTATTTCACAATCGGTGTTCAGTTTTGGTTGTTCACTTGGTAGGAGGTTGTTTTTAACAAGGATAAACACTCCACCGCCCTTACTTTTGAGTCTGTCACGGCGAAAAACTGTGTAGCCGAGTTCAGGTGGGAAAATATCACTGTTATAGTGTTCTTTATTTAGCCATGATTCTGTGGCTGTAACTATATCTGGGTTTTGGTCTATTAATAAATTTTGAAATTCATGTTTTTTGTTGACTATTGACTGGCAGTTTATGCATAGAATTTTCAGTTTGGATACATAATCAATTTGTTTTTGTTTTGGATTTTTGAGATTTATAGAGCTAGGTGTATCTGTATTTTCATCTACTAGAGGTGAGAAGCTGTTATGTGATGAGATTGAGAGGATGCTTGAAATATTCGAAAGATTTGATTCATCACATATTGTACATGTCCATGCAAAAGGATGTATTGCTATTGGTTAGATCTTGGTACCATGTGCTGTTCAATCCTTGGCATTGTATGTGGAACCACATACAGCAATTATCACATTCAACAGCATGGTCAGAATCTTTGACCTCAGACCCACAGCTTCCACAAGGATAATCCGGGCCAGGGTTTAGTTCAACATCGCATGAAATAGACAACAGTAGTATGACTAGATGTGATAATGTCTTACTTCTATGAATTTTGGTGGGAATTTGGTGGCGTCTATACCTAAGTTTCAGGTTGCCTACAATAAGTCCACATGAGGAGATTTTTGACGGTGACATTGCGTTTGGCAGGATGGAGGGCCTAGGATGTAGGGTAATGTTGGTTCTGATGAAATTATCTGGTACATTCACCATATAAAGTAATGTCGAGAGAAAAAGAAGGAATATAAAAATACCTACAAACATATTGTTTATATTTTCTCCAACCGGAAGTTGGACAATAAAAGGTCAAGGTTGGTCAGGCGGGAAAATATTTTGACAGAATAGTTACCTGTAACTATATTTTGGGTTTTAAATTAACAATGGATGAATGAAACTTTCAGTAGATTTCTTCATTCAACGTTCTAAACAGTAGCAGAAATGCAGTATCAGTCCGAAACACAGTGTTTACAGAGTTTTTTATGAGAGCTACGGAAATCAGCTGTTAGCAATCCGACGCATGCGCACCTAGTAAACCTAAACCTACTTGCTACATATAATCGATGAATAATACTTTTAATTATATGAACTTATCTACTATACGATTCTAATTCAATTACATTGTTAATGTGAAAACTTGGTATAACTTAAAAACGATAACAAGTTTGTGAAAGATGATGATTAATCCTGAGCTCGAGCATATTGCCGCACCCCCTCCCACCCCCGTAGAGCAATTACATCTTTACAACAGAACAATTATTTCTAAAGTCAAAGCAACATACAAAACGCTTTGTCTACTATTCAATACTGCTATGCATTCTGTATAGGCTGTAATATAATAATTTTAGGTGGGAAATTGCTATTATAGAAGTGTATAGCTTACACTTATAATAATATTATTATTATTTTATTATTATTATTATTATTATTATTATTATTATTATCATTATTATTATTATTATTGACATACTTCATAATGTTAGACAAGTATTTGAAATCTATCCACTTAATACACGTTCTACTCGTAAGCATGTCATTTTAATTCAATTGCTCTTGATAATTCATTTTTTGAAAATTCAAACATAACACGTCTGATATTTATGTTTTAATCGTATTCAGAAGCATGGCCGATTATATATTATGCTTTATATATATTTCATTGTGGCTGAAAATATTATCAAAACAACAGTAGAATTGCCATTGCCTTTATTTGAATAAATTAAGAGAATACATTAACATATTTTCACATAATTAAGGATTCATTTACATTTTCAGCACTAAATATGATAATTATCTAAATTTAATACTTACTTCTTTTAAGCTGAGAAACATAGACGGTAGCATGCACGAATCAATGTCAAGCTCTAACAAACTGATTATGTTGCAGCAGAATTAAAGCACTTATTCCTGGATGCTTGATGATATAAAAGCTTACATTATGCTTGCTTTCATACCTTCTTTTTGACAATGGAAACCGAGCTTTTGCTGAATTACAACATTCATATTGATCACTAGATGTACTATCATGTAATGTTCCTTTTGACATTTTAATATGCTGTATTGTTGATTGCAGCTTTTTTTAAGGCCAGCGTATCATTTCGGCGTTTTAAAGAACATTCTGCATTATAAATTAATGAATTTAATCATATATGGCCTTGTTCTATACCAATGTAGTATATATTGTATACACCGGGCAATTAAATATTACATGGAATACACCTAGTGTTCGTTGGAGACATAAGTTGCATAAACGCTCGTTCCTTGGAGTGTTTCTAAGCCTACCGTTTTCAGTTTCAAGGCAATGATAAGACAACCTTATTTTCGTTATCACATGTCTATATTTCTTATTTTCCATCAATGTTAAATATTGTGCTATTCCAAAAATTTGCTTAAAGCTGCATGCCTCTAGATGAGCCAAAAGAGTACGAGAAAACAAATTTGAGAAAAAAACTGAGATTTTAAGAAAAATTAAAATATTAAAGATAAAAGTAATTATTTCTATTTTATATGCGATTTATGACCGATTTTGCAGTATCTTTTAGCATATTTCTACTGCGTGACTAATGCAGTAAGAGCTATTTTGGTATATTTTGATTTTTTGTTGGTAATTTAAATGAATTGTAAGTGCTGTTTGCAATGTTAAAATCATTTTCTTTGTTCGTTTTACAATATTGTACTTTTTAATACATTTTCAAAATTTTCATGAAAAATACCATGTATCTGAAATCATTCTGCTTTAATACTGTTCAACAACATAATATTTGGACTACTTCGCGTACACAACATTTAATTAACGCGGATATAGCCATTCTTCTCCAAAGCCACATTCATCATGTAGTTTCTTGACCACTTTACCTGAGTATGCGCCTGTCTGTCCGTCCAAATTTAGCTTGTTATCACTCTAACATCCACATACCCTAAGCAATATGGCCAGAGTTATTTGCCCTTGAATTACAATATCTGTTATATTTCACATTGTTACCACTCCAACGCTTTCTTGACACTTTTCAAGAGAATATCTATGACAATAAAATCTCAACAAAGTTAGATTATAGGTTAAATCTTTAAAAAAAAAAAAGAAAAAAAAAAAAAAAAAAAAACGCGCTATATTTCACCTTGTTCGTGCTTTCGTTTCTTCTCCATTCTTAAAATTTTTATACAGAATATGTATAACAATAAGGTCTCGATCAAGTTCATTTATGAGCTAAGAGGATTCCAATCCCCACCCCCGCTCCCCGCGAAGAAAGCTCTCTTGCTCAATTATGACTAGGCGACTTAAAGGCCCTATCTCCATGACAATATAGCTCTCTCGCTCAAATATGACTACGCTGTCAAAAGTCCCCATCCATCCCCCGTAAAAATGAACGGTAGAACCAAACCTCCATAGTCAACAAGAACACAAAAAAATCATCCCCACTTCTTGATGCAATTATATGAAAAGCTATTGTCAAAAGCAAAGCTTAATTCTAATATTTTTGTCATTCACTCAGTCCAATCCCCGGTCCGTCCGTCTGTATAGCCGTCCTTTTCTGTATGTCTATAAGATTACATTTATTTCAATATCATCGTTTTTATATCTCTGCTGCTGCTGCTTGGTTCCATTCCTAAAAAAAAATCTATTCGAAAAACATCCTCGGCTTAAGCATATTTCTTTTTTTTTAAATAAAAAAAATCAGAATTACATAGGATCACAAAAATATTGCACTTAAATGTTTATTTCGTCATATCATTACCTGAAACAATATGAAAGTGACAGAACCAATAAAAGTAACGTTTATAATGAATATATAAATATATATAATACAGAAAATATGGACGA
This sequence comes from Ruditapes philippinarum, assembly GCF_026571515.1. Taxonomy (NCBI): domain Eukaryota; kingdom Metazoa; phylum Mollusca; class Bivalvia; order Venerida; family Veneridae; genus Ruditapes; species Ruditapes philippinarum. The sequence goes on from NW_026859536.1 coordinate 45,764, forward strand.
TATGCGACGCAAATACACACTCCCGCCGCAAAACGTACCAAGGACGATATGCACCGCAAAACGTCCACATGTGTACGATATGCGACGCAAAACGTCCACACGCGTACGTTTTGCGGTACGGACGTTTTGCGGTGTTACATTGCAACATAGATTCATATACATTCCAGATTATACAGTTCCGTTGTTCATTGTGTAATAGTTTCAACCAAAATTTAACAATTCAAAATTTTCTGTTTGGAAATAGCGGGTTCCTACCCGTTTCACCGTATATATATATGCCTTGGCTACTTGTCTAGGACTCGCTTAAATTAACTTTCAGTGTACACGTTCTATGACTTCTGCAGAGGAAAACCTCTATATTTCAGCACTATCTCAAAGAATAAATGTAATATGTGCGTCGAATAGGTTGAATTTTATCTTAACTGGCATTTCTATTGACTTTTGTTATCGATGATAAATTGTTCATAGATTTTATAGCCTTCGGTGCAAGAGCATCAATGCCTCGTTTTGCCGAACCATTACTGCTAAGTACGTAGCCCAAATAGTTGAATGAATCGACGATATCTATTCCGTTGCCGTTGTACGTCCATGTTTCATTATCTCTCGCACGCCCGTTACCTCTTTTAAATACTATAATATTTGTTTTCGCTACATCGTACAGGGGATATAGTTATCTAAATGTTGCATGCTTTAAGAGCTTGTTTGACGGATTAGTTATCTTTGTTTACGCTGTTATTCGCACATTGGCCACATCTCGGAGGTCAGTCGACCTACCCAACCAGTTTACCTTGGTAACTAACCAGAAGAAGAAGAATTGAGCTGCGCCATGACAAAAGCAACATAGTGCGTTTGCGACAAGCATGGATCCAGACCAGCCTGCGCATCCGCGCGGTCTTATAAGGATCCATGCTGTTCGCTATCAGCCTCTCAACTTGTTATAGGGTTTGTAAGCGAACAGCATGGATCCTGATCAGACTGCGCGGATGACTGCGGAAAACTGACAGCTGCAAATAAAGAGAAAAAAACATCACATCATCTTTATCATTCATAGAAACAAAGAGTTCCAGAAAAAAAGAAACAAAAACAAAAACAAAAAACACCGTAAACAAACCTTTATATATATTTCATGAAAATCTCGCGTTTTTATTGTCATTTCCCTCCCGTTAGCTATTATGTTTAATATAAAGATGCACGCGCAAACAATTTTTACCCAACATCTGTCTGATACTTCCCGATATTTAAATGTAATTGCAGATACCGCAATTTGCTAATTAAGATAGTTGGAACTGTGTCCTCCGCCACCTTTGCATAGGACTCATCGTGAAGTCGGGGGTACTACTGACTCTCGATCGCAACATGGAACTCGAGGGTCTGGGTGCAACTGGCACGGCCTTAGGCGCGTGCCATCCTAGGAAGACCTTATTAGAGCTTCTATGCCCCACACCAGGTCGTGCTCTGGTTGAGTTTTAGGTCCACGATTGAGTAGGCGGAGACCACCTGAAAACTTTTCTATAAATATATTATAAAATATTTTCAATTCAAACATGAAAGTACCAAACTTTAACTAAAGGGAAGTAAATGCAAAAACATCTGTCATGTAAAGCTATTTTTGTTATCTCCCTTCATTTGCCATATGCGCACTTCATTTTAGGTCAGATTACTATATTGCAACATGGCCTGCGATTTGCTGCAAAAGGTACAGGAAAAACCGTAAGATTCAATGGCACATCAGGTGATTGGATGAAAATGTTATGTTTATGAAACAATTTTTAGAAACTAAAACTACATTATTTTTGTAAGAAAATGAACTATTTCATAAGTGTCTAGGATAATTTCTCATTTGGATATTTGCTTTTTAAAAAAGTATATGTCAGTCATGTGATCAGCAGAAATTTTCAGTAAAAAAGGGGTGTAATCATCTTTGGGAACATTTTGCGAAAAATTCGTTCGGTAAACCCTATATAAATATATCTTAAAAAATAATCATCATGATGATTTAATATCCATTTGCATGTATTTCATGTATAAATTATTTCAAGTAACGATAGAAAATATTTAAATTGAGTAAATAAATGATCATAATCATTTCTACACTCTGCGAGGACATGCGAAATGAACATTCGATGTAGACTACGAAAGACCGGCAGGGCCATCCCAACTTCATGAATTCCCGATTTCATCTTCACAATGTCAACCTCGTGAATCAACGTTTTCAACATACGAATTCACGATGTCAGCTTCATAAATTCCCGATTTCAACTTCACAAATTCACGATTTCAACTCACGAATTCACGATTTCAACTTCATGATCAAGTTGAAATCGTGAATTCGTGAAGTTGAAATCGTGAATTCATGAAGTGAAAATTGTGAATTCACGATTTTGAATTCGTGAAGTTGATATCGCGAATTCTTGAAGTTAAAATAATAAATTCATTAAGTTGAAATCGTGAATTTGTGAAGTTGATATCGGGATTTCATGAGGAAGAAATCAGGAATTCATGAAGTTGAAGTGTCCCCACCGGTACTAAATGTGCGTACTTACGTAGATATCGAAGTCTTTAAATATTGTTAGTTATATTATTACATTATTGTTAAGCATATACATACAAAAGCTACATTGTATAGTGATATTCAATACAATTATTGATTCTATGCATGTATCTCTATATAGTTTTCCTCTCTATTATGCCATTGTCAGGTAATAACTTTAATACTTTAATGACTTTCCTACTGGTTCTTTTTGCTTAAATTAGAGTCACATCGGAATGTATTGGCGTTTTTCAACGTAGCAAGTAAATAAGTTGCATGCGTTAACCTTAGTATAATTGACAAAACAAAAAGCACTAGACCCCTCGTATCATACTGTACAACATTTTTAGTAAATACTTGTCTGCAGTCTATTTGTCGACTTTCTGTCACAAACAAGTCCCAGTGACCACAGTATACATGTGGATCTATAGTTCGAACCCACGTGTTCTGGATTGAGAGATAGACTCTAGGATAGAGCCCCAACTGCGTTTAACTTTTTATAGTCAGATAATGTATTACACTGTTTTACACAAGATTTTACAGCTGAATACATGGCTTTGAATATATTTAAAATTTTACCATCCAAATCCATCGTAAATAATTTATACCATAGCGCGTTTCTATACACAGAAACAAACGCTTTTTAAGATCAACAAAAGCTCACTTCAGATAATATATGTTGTACTAAATCATGTAAAACAAAAATTGCATCCACAGTGCTGAGCCTTTTTTTAAAAACCGAACTGGGCGTCTGATAACACTACTACCCTTGAATTTAAAAAAATCTATCATCCCTCTTTAATGATAACGTCAATAATTCTGGAAAATAACCTGCGTTAAAAACAATATTAAATAAATCTGTAACATTCCCTAGTTTGAATAAAGTGTCACTTGGCGATGCAGATTTGTTACGATTTAAATTCGGCATTCAATTCACCAAAAGTAGGGATATTTGTATTTACGTCATCAATAAATGTTTCAACCTCGGAAATAATTGTTGTTTTGATTTCATTGAATATTTAAAAGAATATTTTTCGAATTCTTTAGCAGATATATCGTCCCCGTTTATTACGTTTATTTTGTTATTTAAAATATGGCCAAAATTCTCATGATTTACACGTTTTTAAATTAGTTAATTCTTAAGACTTCATTAAATTACAGCAACGTTTCTATTTGTTTTCTGATAAACACACATTTGAATTGTTACATTACCGTAAACTGCTACCTCAAGTCAAGCTGATTGTAAGAAGAAGTAGATCAAATATACATGACAAAGTAAATGTATTTTAAACTCTTTATTTGACAACATGTAAAAACATATATCATTAAGTTCACTCTTCTAATCTTTCTACATCTTTCATACATTTTAATTAGACTCTGAAAAGAAAAACGATAGGATTTGATATAAGATGGTATTAAAGTCGGTCATATTAGTTTGTTTTACATGTATGTTTAAGGGTTGTGTTTAAAGTGCTGTATTAACAAGAAATAAATATACAGAACTATTCTCATTGCAGTATATATAGTTCAAACAAGTAAAGTCACATTTATTTAATTATTATCGTTAGTAAAACTTACGACAGAAAGGTGTTTGAGAGTTAGTCTGCAAGTAAAAAGCTCCTTTTATTGGACGTGTGTAAGAGTTAATGCCCATGACAGGACACCCAGCATCACCACATGTTGTACAATTACCAGCTTTAAAACTCTCCCAAGAAGAACAAGGATAAGATGTAAACTGACAGTTTGTGTTCAGAACAGATTCTATGAAGTACCAAATCGCTCGGTCATGGGCACAAGATACACTATCAAAGGCTTCTGAAAACAGAATAAATCAAAATGTTACTTCAAACATTAGATATGATTCTATGTGTCAGTACGGCTTTACTGATAAAATATTTTCTTTTTGATTAAGTAAAATATCAGTTGAATTTATGTATTAAATATATCTACAATGTATTTGATTTTTTCCAATTCACATAAAACTTTATGTATGCCATTTAAAAACAACACGGCGGCGAATAATTGTTTGTATGTATGTCTTTATACCGAACCGTTCCAAAAAGCAGACTTAAACTATAACCGTGAACATATGTCTTACATTGTTTCTAAATATCAAATGTTATGACAGTGAATGGAATCAAATTTATTTGCATTAAAAGTGTATCCTTGCAAAGAATAAATCGGTGCAAATTTACAAACTTGTGAATTGAAAAGTAAGCAGTTGTTCGACAGTTGTCTTGACTGGCGGAGGACATCCTGGTTGAATTTGACCACCATTCGGATAGAAGTCCATATGTCCTAACTGAGATAGAGTTCCAAAGCCTGCAATAAACGTGTATGTGTAAGGTTCTTTTTAAATAACTTAAATTGTTGTCGCATCTATTTTCACATTGTTTGTAAAAAAAAACATAATGCTGAAAATATTGAAAGTTTAATAAACAGGGATAATGAATGACCATTCTACCTACCTGCATCCTCTATTGGAGCGCCATCTGAATGAATAGCATCTACAAATAATGCGTCGCTTGGGTCAAGATGTACAGCAGGGTCAGTCTTTGTAAACAAGGGTCCAGCCGGATCAAGGCCTTTAAAAATAATTTCGCAAATATGTGAATGAGTAGCATTCATTTTAAATGTACACATAGATAAATGATAAAAAATTGAACACATACATTGTGTTATCGATCAACAAAATAGTTATTTTTTACAACACTTTGTCTTTTATTCAGTGCATACTTTTTACAGATAATACAAAAAATAGAACTTTTCTCCGGCAAATTTTGGTAATATTTACCAAAATTACGTCAAATCAACTATTTAAACATGACTGAAGATCTTGAAATCTTCGTGTTTATATTGGGTAAACAAATTTATGATATTTATAATGTGTGTGTGATATTATGCTTTTATTTATATTGAATTAGGTTTTATCATTTAATTGATGTTGGAAAATGTTTAAAAAAAACAACAACATAAAAACTTCCTTATAAAAAATGTCCCACTCGTTTTATTAATGGAAAATTAATAATAAATTCCAAAGATATTGATAGAAATTTCTGTGTATGACATTAATGTTAAATCATGTGTAATATTTTAATAACTGCATGTATAACGTGTGTAAGCTAAAGCATATACGACTGCATAATGTCACAAGAAAACCTTGGAAAATGCGCTCTAGTGAAGAACTTGCGGTTGTCCGTGCGTCTGAGTATTTACGGAAACATCCCGATAAAACAAAAGGAAAATCCTTCATCAACACTACATAAAAGGGATTCTTAAAACCAGATGTAGTACAACGATTTCAAATAATTCTTGCAATTATATATTCGTTAGACAATTCAAAATACCTGTTATTCTCGGTATTCCTGGAATACGTGTTCCTACGTATCCGGCAGTATGCGCACCAAGGCTATGACCAATGACGTGCAGGGTTTTGACATCCATTTCAAACTTTCCTAGTAGTACTTTAATTAACTGGGCAACTACAGCACCTACGAGCCTAGTATTTGCCACTGCTTTTGGGTACAATTTCTTAGCTCCCTTTGACCAGTCAACCCCGATTACATTGTAATCACCCTGTAAATTTACATATGCAGCTTTATTTTACGAATGTCCATTCTCATCTCTCATGATCAAAATACCGATACACATCTGTTGAAAACCACTTTAAAGTTATTATTATTACTGTAATGAGGAACAAAAAACTCAATTTTATAAGATGCATTCAAAAAAATACTTACTTGTTTAAGAAATGCCACGGACAAGTTTGCAATGACAGGTGATGTGTCTTTGCTGCTCATAAACCCATGAATTAACACCTTTGTTTGGCGAGACGCGTCAAAGTTTGAGTCTTGAATACTTGCAATATCTTGATATTTAAGTTCTTGTGCCTCTACAGGGTTCTGCCGAGTCCAAAGGAATGTTCGTACCTAATGATAAGACCATTTTGTTAAATTTTACAAATGTTTATAATTATGTCGTTTACAATTGTGAAAACAACTCAAACAGTACACTAATAATATATTACAATGAATCATTTTAACCAGGCTGCAAGTCACTTTGTTAGTAAAGACTACGTTGCTTTTTATGTATAGAAATGATTATGTATTACTTAAACTGGGAAATGAATTTACTGCTTTGATTTAATTTTATTAAAAAGACATGACAAATTAAGAATATTGTGTTTTTTAGAACAAGCCAAATGGGAGAGGGGTAAGGGGAAATATATATGTATATTTAGCCTGCAGAAATATAGAACCTACACATAAAATAGAACATCACGTTTAATGGTACATTAATTTGACATGTTAATCTCACATTAATTTGACATGTTAATCTGGAGACACTACACAAGCTGTTCACAGAAGATCTCCATTGAGACCTTCTATATGACCTTACATATTAATACCTCTTACAATCTTGATACAAAGACTCAGCATGAAATACTTTAAAGGCAATGATACCAAAATTATGCATATAACAGTTATGGTTCATGCACACTGCACCTATCTTCAATAAGCTCTATCTCTATCCATCTATGAGTTTCATGTTAATTAAGAAAAAATATATCCCAAACAGTGATTGCATCAAAATTATGTTCTGTTCAAAGATTAAGGATGAAAAATGTCGAAGGGCAAAAACTCTGAGTATGTTAAAAAACACGCTATGGCTTTTAGGGAATAATCCGTCCAGTAAGTTTAAAATTCATACCTCCAATATTTTCTTTTAAATTATGATACGGGCAGCATATAGGAATTAAAATTGCAGAGCGCAATAACTTGCAAAAAAGGAAAGCTACTATCCTTAGTCACTGCTTCAATAAAATATAAACACGTAGATCTATAACGATATAAATATTGTTTGAGTTGGTTAGACGGACACACTGATTGCAGTATACCTGCCTTACAGAGTAACACATTTAATGATTTAGAAAATCAAATATTATTTTTAATGCTTCTAAGTTTACAGGTTTAAGATTTCCAATGGCTTACTTTTTACAGAGGCGCACTCAAGAACATGCAAATTAATTACAAAGTTGTATGATATTGACTTATTCCAGCCCCTGTCAATTAACATAACGCCAGAGAAGAGATTGCTCCGCCCACTGATTCATGTTACCCGGACATTCAGAACCTTAGACAAAAGGACGGTACCGACGTTTACGGGAAACTATTATGCCACTAAAGTAACTAATGAATTTACCTTATATAATTTGGTATATATAAAATTTTAATGCTTTATTTAATAGTTCAATGTATTATGGTATTTAAAAATGAAACAAATAACTGCATTCATTTATTAATAATGAATAAAACGTTTGGCAAATATCTTGTTATATTTTTATTGACTTCAAGGAAGATGTTACTGACAAAATATCATTTTAGTTTACAAATTCAAAGATAGATAAAATTGAAGTAGCGGAATATATAAATAGTAAAATTATATCAATGGAACAGTAACATGTACAAATGTTTTTAATGTTTTATTTGTGAAATCACATATATACATGCATAATGCATTTGAGCATAAATTTGAATGAGAAAGTTGCCCTTGCGTAACTATGTAGTATGATATATGATTATAATTATGTATATTTGTAAATTAGATATGTTTTGTGATAAAACGCAATATTAATAACTTCAAAATTTTGACACTATGTTATAAACGAACAAAAAATGTCATATCGTCTGGATATTCTGGGACCTTATAATATATTATGTGATTATGAATAGACATAATTGTAATAAAGGAAGGAATAGAGTATTTGTTTAAACTTTTTTCTTTTTAATGCATTGTGGTATCGCCAGTTTTAACTTTCGCACCTGCTCTTCATATATATAAAGTTTCTGATATTTTTATTTGTAAAATGTACTAAATGACTCCATGTGTCAATATGTCAGGATATTTGTTAAGTTAGATATACCGATTTAATAGCTTTAAATTGACAAAAAAATAATTTCAATATAAATACTGCTGCACATATGTCTTATACAAACTGATCATGTATGTATGTAGTTAATGCTTAATGAGGGTCTATCCGCCCGTAAGGGCACAAAATGCACCTTTCGCTGTCGAGTACGGACCCCGAACATGTCACCAGTCATACCTTTAAAGAGTTAATTTTGAAGCACAAAGTAGTGATAATTTACCTTCATGCAATTTCCACGGAGTATTAGCCAAAGATATGAATTTTGAGCTTAAAGGAAGTCACTATACGGCGGTCAATGAGAACCTAAATGTACAGTAACCTGTGACGATAGGAAAGGTTAGCCCTGAAAAGGGCTGTTGGTGCCAGCAAAAGGCCTGCCGTTCAAAACGTCTAATCATGCTAGGGGCTCACGCACTCTAGCACACCGTCCTCGTCGACCGAAGCGCCTACTTTGTAGGGCCACTCCCCTCGGCATTAGTCAGGACATCGGCAGCTGGTCCGCAGCACAAGTTCCGATCTTTTTTCGCCGTCCCCAGTCTTCAAATCTTCTGCCGATGCTTTGTGCCTTATCAGCGACGTGCACTCTCCGAGGGGAAGTGAGAAGTGAACAAACTGATCACGATCGCTGATTGGCTTATATGTAAGACCCCTGTCAGCTTGAGTGACAGGCGGCGTATTAATGTCAATTATTCAAACTCCCCGCAGTGGTTACTTCCCCTGATCAGTACAGAAACCACTGCCACCACAAGTAAATTCGATCATCAGAGAGCCGAATATATGTTTTTCACTTTTAATTTTAAAATAGAATACTTTATATTATTTTAGTTTTCTTTCATTAAAATGTTATGCTTAATGTACAAGAATGTAAAAAATATACGTATAAAAATATTTAAATATTTTGTAAACATAACGAAATATATTTTCACTATGGCACCATAATTATGTATAGTAAACAATGGCTGAAGTAAACAGTTATTGAAGGATTGCGCAAAAGATTTTGATACGGCACTTTTTTTAAAACAAATTGAGTGTTTTGGACATTTTTTATCTGGTAAGGATGTAATTGTAAATCTGCCAGTTGGATATGGGGTCCTTGGCGTTCTGAAACTTGCCGCCATGTTTTTGTCACATGATACAACTATCGTCACGTTGGTTTCAGTGGAGTAGCAAAGCGTGACGCAACCGCTGTGAGGAGTTTGTCAATTATTAAGCCAAAAACAATAAAGAAACATAAGATTTGGACGTGTATGAATAGAAACATTAAGTAAAATATAAACCTCCATATCTTCAGGAGAATCTGGAAGTTCACCGAAACTGTTATCAAATGGATGGTTTGCATGAAAACACCCGACGCCATCGTAACAAACTTTACTTTCAAAGAACAGACCTGTTGAAATGAAACGAAATAAAAATACTTTATTCGAAGCAGAATTTATGGAAATATATGTAAATATAACAAAATGTATTTATATAGTGTTTTTGAATTACTGTAAAAATATCAAATTATAGAAATATTTTATGCATACATATATAACTAGAGATGACTTACCATTTGTTTCGGCAATTGCCAGCACCACTGATAAACATAACGGTAGAAAAGAGCCCATCTTCCACAAAAGAACTCTGGTAGAGGACAATGTTGTTATTGAACTAATACAAAAGTGTAAATCGTCTGATAAGAGAAAGTATGCCAAATTCAACTTAAACTAGTAGTTCACCATTCCATATAGTGAACCATGAACTATTTAAAATTTCCACAATCTTATTAAATATTATATAAGCTTTATAAGCATGTACTTAGTACATGTACAAACTCATACTTAATAAATAATCGTTTTTAAACTGCGTTTTACACAACATATATAATAGTGTTTTTCGTCCTGTTCGTATCGATATAATAGAGGCTTATACAAACTATCTAGGAAGTAAAATATCGATTTAAAACTTAATTTCAAGTATTGTATTACGGAAATTAATACACGAGGGTATTTCCCCCAAATTATAAAAATGAAGTAGTGACATCAGCAAATAATTAAAATAATATTTAAGTATTCAAGTGTAAACTATTGAAATTTAATCTTTAATTTCGACTGTATGATGATAGCTTGTTCCGATCTATCGCATTTAATTTATTTCAGTTTTCTACCTTTATGTAACATTAAAGTTATGTAAACAAATATAAAAATTGTTTTGTTTTTTTGTTTTGTTTTTTTAATTTGGTCAGTAGTTTTTCACTTTAAATTACTTTCCCCTTACCACTTCGGGTCCAACTTTTCATTTTTTTTTTATTCCTCAATGTGAAAAAGCTATCATAGCTATTTACGGATGGTCAGTGGTTCTATTAAGGTGTCAGCTCGTGTATGAAATAATGCACGAATAGGCTTCCACCAATAAAGCAGCAGGCTCGCCATATGAACTTACATTGTCGGTGTTATATTAGATGCAACAAACATAGCTGCACATAATTATAGATAATTTCAATGAATGATACAAATATAAGTTGGCAAGTTTAACTTTTAAAAGTATTATTTACAATTATTGACAGCACAAAATATACATTGTTTATGTATGTATGATTTGTATATTTTCTAAATGTACTCTTTATAGTTCAGTATATTTTTCAATAATTGAATCACATGTCACTTAGTACATGAAAATGTGGATAGACCTTTGCCCAACGCTGCACGTATTGTGTAGAAATGTAGACGTATATTTGAACAATGCTCATATATAATATACTACTATACAATTATTGACTAGTGAGCCATTGAATATGATGTGATATTCACCGGCAGATGACATATATCGCCTCCGTCAATATGACTTTCTGCCGGTGAATATCACATCATATTCAATGGCTCACTAGTCAATAATTGTTTTATTATATGAATAGGCTAAGACTTTCTTTTAAAAATCACAAAAAGTACAACCTTACATACATGTACAAATTTTGTCTCGTTGAAGCGCGGGAAAAAAGACGCACGTGTTAGGCGTGCAACGACTACTCGAACGCTGCGCATTCAAAAGTAATTCAAGTTTATACTCATCATTGCGTTGTAGCCTTTAAGTATAATAGTAAAGTAATGATATTTTAATCGAGAAAAATGCCATAAAAACAAAACACAACAATTGTGTTTTAACAGACACGCGTAATTAATAGTCTACGGTGTATGGTCATTGAATATGAGTCTCAATCTATTTTTAGACTGGGAAACTCCAATATGATACTACACCCAGTGAATATGATTTTATAAAAAGTTCTGTTGACTACTGTTTGGACCAATGAGATTGCAGCTATATTTAGATCATATAATAATGAAGTATAACACTCATTATGTAGATTCAAATCCCATCACAAAAAGTTAAATTCATTTATATCAAGTAACAATAGAGCTACATGACTGGTGATTCAACCTCAGAATTATTATTAGTGAGTGGTGGCATGACCGAGTGGTTAACGCGTTGGACTAGTAATCTCATGATAGCTAGCCGCATGGGTTCAAACCCCGTCAGGGACAGGTCGTTGTTTCCTTGAGCAAGAAACTTTACACTCATTGCTCAGTACTGGTTGGTTCCAGGAACGGATTCGAAAGTGTGTCTATAAGCTTATAGCTTCCTACACAATCGAAGTTAAATAAATTCTGTATAAACCAACCTCAGAATTAGTCAATACCTCATATAATTGTCGGGTGAGTATATGGAATATACTTCACTATATTGAACATCCGAGGAATCAAGTTTGATTTAAAGCTGCACGCCTCCAGATGAGCCAAAATATTTCAAGAAAAACGATATTGAGAAAAATGTACTTCAATTTTAAGAAAAGTAAAAACATTCAGGATTCAACTTATATTATTCATGTTATGTGCGGTTTAAGACTGATTTGCAGTATTTTTATTACCATATTTCTGCTGCGTTATTAACCCAGTAAGGGCTGTTTATGCATATCTAGACGAGTTTTTGGTATACATTTCTTGGATTGTAAGTGCCGATTGCAATATGTAAATTACTTTTTTGTGTTCACCTCACAATATTTCCAAAAATTTCATGTTTTACATTTTGAAGAAAGCAAATGGAAAGAAATTTACGAAATGCCATTTAAAATAACAAAAGATACTAGGATACAGTGGTTTCAAATTAGGATTCTTCATAGAATAATTGGCACCAATTATTATTTACATAAAATTAAATATAATGATAATCCTCTTTGTATCTTTTGTAAAAATGAAAACGAAACTATCGAACATTTGTTTTGGCAATGTAGTTTTGTAAAGGACATCATTGATACCTATTTCAAAACAAAAAATAATATTTTCCATCATTAACTGCAGATGAAATGATTTTTGGCTTTACATCTGAAAGTCCTTTATCAAAAACTAAAAATCTAATTTTTATTTACTTTAAGATGTATATTTATCAATGTAAAATGCAAAAGAGTTCCCTCAGTTCTCTACATATATGCAGACTTACTCTGTATTTACCTATCCAAAATCTACATGTCAAACTTTTATATTTTTACCCCGCTTAAAATGACTTTAGAGATAAGTAAATGACTGAAAAAATGATTAGATATGGCCGATAACAATAATAAAAACGCAGACTAGAGTGACAGAGTGCAGATGAATGAGTGTAGTATATATAAATGTTAAATCTTCTTTTATGGATATGTTCTATTTTCTACTTTGAATACTTATATAGCTGTATGAACTATATTTGTTAAAAAGTTGTATGTTTATATACTGTACATACAATTGTTGTATATTTGATCAATTAAAAAACATGAAAATTAACATGAATCTGGGGGCGTGCTGCTTAAAAAACCACATTGCGGGATTTCAAACCTAACCAGCTCTTGACCGTCTTCTTAAAATATGGTTCAAGTTCATTTATTTGTATCCATTATATATGGTATATTTGTTCAATTACATTTATGACTCATCATTTTTTTAATTTGAAACCCGTCACAATCGTGTGAAAAGTGTCAAATTTATTACATAAGATGATTTCAAATAACTTTCGTCGAAGGATAATTTCATTTTAAGGAAGTTGATTACCATGCATTTATTTCAGTGTTTGTTAGTGTGTGTATGTCTATCATGGGCTTTTGTTGATAGTAACCAACGTGGAGTAGGTGTATAGTAACCAACGTGAAGTTGGTGTAACAGAAAACAACAATCTGGACTATAAGAAAGCTCGTTTATTCCTAGATCCATCTACATACATACTTATCTAAATATAAGCGACTACATATAACCAAACGTCGTTTGTATGTTAACCGACATTTACTTTGATCAATTACAGCGTAAACAATGAACTATTCTCGCTGCTTTAAGAGAGAAGAAAAACACTATATTCCCTAAGAAATAACATTGTTATTTTTTTTTTAAATATTATAATTACAAAAAATAAACAAATTGAAAACAAAAATTTAAAGGCGGTCGTGAAACGCGATCTTTGAACAGAGCTAAAATGTGAAAAATATGAAAAAAGATAGTTGGAATTTGGAATTTGAGTATTTGATCCCTTTTCTTTCTTTCTGTACATGAACGCAAATTTCAAATAGTAGTTTCTTTTTATCAAACATCCACTCAAAAAGTCAAATTTTGATGTAAATCATGAATGAGGAACATGATTAGCATTCATTGCAAAAATAAAGCAGAAAAAGAATCAATGCAAAAATAAGACTTCAACACAAAACAATGAATAAAATAAATGTTAACGTAAAATCACACATGTTATAGACTATATGAATCTTACACCGGCTGCCGGTACAGACCGGAATATCTACCTCGAGGGTGACTTTTTACGGGGGTAACGAGACTGCCGAATTTCCGCTAGACCGTTACCCGAGAGCTAGATATTTCCGTCTGCGCTGACAGCCAGTATTTGATTCTTTTTCTTGCATATTACATATCACTTATTTTCAGAACAGAAACTACGAAAACTGATATTCTCATTACGCACATTTTTATAGTAGCTATGAAGTTACAATTTTAAGTGAGGTCATCCTAAGACCGCAATTACTTCACAAGAGCATCGCTAGGCGGAGCATTATATGCCCGAAAGTGTTAGTTGGTATTTTTGTTAAGGATGAAGCATTTGTAAGACATGGGAATTAAATAAAGTATTAGCTCCTTCAAAAATCGTCCTCTTTTATAGCTGAAGAACCTTCATATATATACAGTTGCTGTTTCAAAAGCACCACCATCAAGTTGTTATCTTGTAAGTAAAAATGCTACGACGGATTGACGAAAAAAGACCTTGACCTTGTGGCCCAAAAATTAATAGGAGTCTTCTACTCAATTGACAATCATCCTATGAAATTTGAACACTGTGGGCCAAATGGAACTTAAGTTATTCTCCAGAAATCACAATTTTTAGTGTAAAGATCATTGTGAACCTGACCTTTTACCTTACAACCCTAAAATAAATTGGGGTCTTCTACCCAACATGGACAATCATTCTATGAAGTTTGGATATTGTGGCCAAATGGAACTTAAGTTATGCTCCGGAAACTGTTTTCAGTTTTAAGGATATAGTGACATTGACCTTTGACCTTGTGACCCCAAAACAAAAAGAGGTCTTTTACCCAACATGGACAATCATCCTATGAAGTTTGAATATTGTGGGCAAAATGTAACTTAAGTTATGCTCAGAAAACAGTTTTTCAGTTTTAAGGTAATAGTAACCTTGACCTTTGACCTTGTGACCCTAATGTCAATAGGGGTCTTCTACCCAGTATGGACAATCATCCTATGAAGTTTGAATGTTGTTGACCAACTGGAACTTAAATTATGCTCCGGAAACCAAATTGCTAACGGACGGACAGACAGAAGGACGCCAGGGGGTATAACATAATATGCCTGAAATTCTTTCGGGCATATAATTAAAGGCGTGCGGCAATGATGTCATTTAAAGCACGCGACGTGTCTTACATGGGGGTGTAAGACAGGGTTTTCTAGCACCGATGAAAACGGTAGATAATCCAGTCTGATCTGCAAAAAATACTTAAAGACACATTATACCTTGGAAATCCATATTTTTTTTTAATTCTTTAGAAATGCCAAACATGTGTTTGATAATGTTTTAATAAAGGATTAAGAGCATGTTAGATATTAAACAAATGAAAAAGTAGCGCTGGACATGCAGTAATGTGTCATAAAGGTAGCAAAATGAAAAAAAAAGTAATATTTTGACTTCCTTACAAAATAATAATTTACTAAATATACCATTTGCAAACAGAGCAAAATAAACAAAATATTGTTCATGTAATGGCAAATGAGTTCTGTTTTGGAAACTATGACAAAATACCAAAGATAGAAAGTTTTTGAGAAATAAAAATTATTGCATTCCTAAGGCATAATGGGCCTTTAAGAAATAATATATCCCAAACAGTGATTTTATCTGTTGGGAGCTATGCCCTTGTTATACATAATGATGCGCATCTAAACGAATAAAAAGGGATTTTATAGGCGATTCTAGCACGACATCACCATAACTGATATGAAGCTAAATTGCACCTGATTTGTATCCATTCTTATTTACAGCAAGTCACATTTTTGGTGGTTACATCACATGTATAATGGTTATGTCACATGTCTAAATATAGAACGTAAAATTGTGATTTTATTGCAAAATAATACAAACTTTCGGTCCTTTGTTCAATAGGGAAAAAGGCGGGTCGTGTTAGAATGTTTTATTTACAGTCATACGTTTGATTTCTTAAACGTTTAATTTTATTAAAGAGATGCATCATCCGTTCTAATGCATTACGGCACGCCTTCTTTTTAAAAACACAAAGATGACCAAAGTTAATTCTCAGATGGATAGCGATATTATAATCGCTTAAAAGAACTTTGACAAATAATGGAATACTTCAGATACTTTTCATATAAAACAAACTGGAATAAACCAGGCACACACCATTTATTTTTGAATTATTTCGCGTTGAATCTGAATGTATGAAATATTTATATAACAGAATCATTCAAACATTTTCTTAAAAAGTACTCAAAAAAAATAAAATCAAATTACACATACAATTTAACTTAAATTTCACACAAGTGCGCACACACGCACGCACAGAATAACCAATTATTTTACATAAAAATATTAATACGAACAGCCAATGATATTTTACTGTTTGAAATCAGATAAAGCCACCGCTGATGTTTCTCATTATTGGCGGGCAGAAACAATATCATTAAAAGAGTACTGAAATTGATCGCACTCACAGATTTGTAACATATTGTTTGATATTAATATTATTTTATAGACACTGAGGGAATCATAAACACAAAGTGTGTTTAACGGATTAACGTTTTTAAACGACATTCAACACACAGCTTATCAATTAAACATTCGGCACACTTGATTAGTTATTAATTACACTAAGATTAAACTAAGAATCACACTCTTGGATAAGTACATTAAATCAAATTTATATTTAAAGCATTAAGCAATCCATATAGCTGCATAAGAAAAGATACAGGTTGATTGATACAAATATAATAATATAAATGTCAAACTATTCATTAAAGTCAAAGTAGTATATATTACAGTACTTCTAAAATCATTGCTATATATTGCTTGTTTTTTCCTTATTTTGTAAATTGTAAATCAAACATTTTTTCAGTATCGTAGAATATGTTATATCCGCCATGGTAACATTGTGATTGAGATTCATATGATTTTGTGAATGGAATTTTTGGCTTCTAAAATCAGCATGTATAGGTTAAGTAAAATAAATGTATAGTTTAAATGTTTATCATTTCTTCATTTGAATACACGAAATGACGTGATTTGATGATATAATCACAGCTCTTATTGATTTGAATAATAGTAGTCAGCCGTGGTCGCCTGGGTAAATTCGCCTTCAATATCGTGCTTCATGTCAGTGAATGTCGGCCTATCTTTTGGTGATACCGACCATGCCCGTTTCATCATATTATACCATCTAAAATAAAATTAAATTATCAAAATTTTTGGAAAATAATTTTGGACTACCCGGGTATTGTTTTTTTAATAAGGAACATATTGTTTATTCTACAAAGTACTTCTATAGATAAACAACAATGTATGGTTTTAATATATTGGTAATAATCAAGAAGTGACTTAAATACACGTGTGCATCTTCTGTTCTTTTCTTTAAAGAAACACTTAACAAACACTAAGCATAATTCTAAAGACAAATAACCTTGACAATACGTATAATATACTGTGAATTAAATGTACATGTATATAATTGTTTAACAGTGGTTATCATACTTTTACAAATTTCAAATATACTCACTTATCTTCGCATTGCTCTGGTTTGGGTAGCCTGTAGCCCTCTTTCAACTTTCCTGGGATATCCCTCCCACTGAATTTCTCGTATGGTTTTTCACCTTAAAGTTTTAATCATATCTATCATAAGTTGTTTTATGATCAACCTAAGACACAAGTGTGTCATTATACATGTATATTCACGTGAAATATCGAGAAACTTAATCGTATGAGAAACTGAATCGTAAATAGTTCTTGTCGTGTGATACAAATGTTGCTACAATTTGTCAATAAAAATTTAAAATCCCAAATAAAGTAGTTTAATGAATCAATCTTTTAAGAAAGTGTACTATTATTTAAAAGATGTAAAAGATGATGATTGATAAAAAATACATTTATTCATTGTACTGTGTTAATGACGTTTTCAGACGGAATATTTCATATTAATAAATAATATACCAAGAGAAAAGATTTCCCACAGTACTACAGCAAAAGACCACACGTCACTCTTTTCAGTAGCATCAGCAGTACTTTTCAAACATTCAGGTGCCATCCATTTAATAGGAATGCGTTCCTGAATAATATACGAATAAAAGATCTGTAACATTGCAATTAGTTATTTAGGATATTGCACAGTATATTGAAAAGCGTGGATCATATAGGCTTTTTCAAATTGTTGACAATGAATGAGGCACATTCCTTTATTTAAATCACGAGAGATGGAGCATTCAGACGGGACTAAGCTTTTGACATATACAATAAATTTTATAATTGCTACGGTATTAATATAATCACACCTTCTTGCCTCTGTTTCCGTCAGCATCTTCCATTTGTGGCTGAGGTCCAAACCCGGCTATTTTAACCTCTAAATCCTCGTCAAGAAGGATGTTGCGAGCCGCCAATCGACGATGGACAATCTGAAAATTAAAATAAAAACTTGAAGTACATATTGGAATATCATAAAAAAACACCACTTTAATCTGTAGGTTTATAGAATCTGAATGATGCTCAAAAGTGCTTAAGCTGAATCATAGTTAACAAAACCACTGAACTAAACATACCTTTACTTAACAAAAGTTCTTAAACGACTGAAATAATCGTAAACAAAAAAATAAGAATCATACCTTCCGTTGAGCTAGGTACTCCATTCCTTTGACTATTCCAAGGCTAAATCGTAGGAGTTTTTCGTGGGTTTCCACAGTAATTTGATTTATCATCGTAGCTAGGTAATCACTCAGCTGACCATTTGAACAAAACTCGTAAAGCAGAAATTGTCCAACTGAAAATGTAATTGATCAGTTATAAAATATACCATCTAGCTTTGGTAATACTCTGGCGCCCTTTTATTCTTAAAATCGTGCAGGATTGGAATCTTTTGTTTAACTCCACCAGTAAAAGCTGGAGAATGGCCAAATCACATTGTCATTACCGATCTGATTATCATAGTCTCTAGCCAACGATACATACATTATAGTTATAATCTACATGAATCGCAACAATAATTCAATTATTATTAACTTATATTAAACATGCATTATTATAACTATGATAATACAAGTTGCCATGTTACGGCTGGTTTTTATCATTTGTTTTGGTCGTCAGACCAAACAAGTAATGGTATCGAAATTTCAGAGCCTAATGCTGTTAATTGCAAATGCATAAAGTAGTCCACTTTTTAGAAGCGGTTACTTCCCTTTATATGCACACAAACGCCGAAAAATTCAGGGGAGATCAATGCATAAGGATTGTCAAATGACAGGCGCATTAATTTTCAAGCAAAGTAGTTCCCGAATGGTCGAAGATTTCTAATATTGTTTCATTCTTTATAGATATACATGCTTACAGTAAGCTCCATGATTATTTACATCTGTGTTAAACAACAGGTTTAGCGTCGAAATAATAAGAGTTACAAACCCTAATTTAGAATAATTTGGTTTTCTTCAGACAGTTTATATATAACTTCACCGTGGCCGAGGGGTTTGCACGCTCGCTTCTGGATCGAGAGGTCTGGAGTTCAAATCCCAGTTGAGGCAACTCATTTTTTTTTATTTTTAAGTCAAATAAACATTGAATTTACTATCAGTGTTGCAATTAGTCTTATAGCCAATTTACTACAGTTAAAACACTGGAAAGCATTGGTGGCACTATACAATCAAAGCACAGAAGGCGCTGAATTTGTTTGGGTCTCAGAACGTCAGAAAGGTGATGGTTGTGAGATTATATGTATAGTGCCACCAATTCTTTCCAGCGTTTTAATTGTAGTAAATTGGTTATAAGACTAATTGCAACACTGATATTCAATTCAATGTTTATTTGACTTAAACAATTTGAAAAAAAATGAGTTGCCTTTACTGGGATTTAAACTCCAGACCGCTCGCTTCCTAAGCGAGCGCGCAAGCCCCATGGCCACGGTGAAGTTATATGTTAACGGCCTGAAGAAAACCATATTATTCTAAATTAGGGTTTGTAACCCTTATCATTTTGTTTAACACAGATATAAATAGTCACGGAGCTTACTATAAGCATGTATATCTATAAAGAATAAAACAATATTAGAAGTCTTCGACCATTCGGGAACTATTTTGCTTGAAAGTTAATGCGCCTGTCATTTGACCATCTTTACACAGTGATCTCCCCTGAAATTTTCGGCGTTAGTGTACATATAAAGGGAAGTAACCGCTTCAAAAAAGCGGACTACTTCCGGCATTTGCAATTAACAGCATCAGGGTCTGAAATTTCGCTACCATTATCTGTTTGGTCTGACGACCCAAACAAATAAAAACAAATTGGTTTATAATCTCACAACCTTCACCAGACCCAAACAAATTCAGCGCCTTCTGTGCTTTGATTAAATACTTAGATAAACATTCATACTTTCAGAATCTGATACTACGGCGCCTTCAAAATTCAGTACATTCAAATGATGTCCAACTTGTGTACGGCTAAAGTTAATCTTAGCTTTCATCAGTAACGCATCTTGTGGAGAACATCCTTCTACAATATAGAAATAAAACATTACATTGATGACAAATTTACTATTGATTAAATACCATTTATAAGTTTATCTCTTTTGAGTGAAATATATGACGTGTCTCTGACCTTCTGTGACAAGTTAGCTATTAAAAGTATAAAAATATAATTATAATTATATAATTATATTTAAGGAATATTCTTCATCATACAAAGATTTACTAAATATTTCATAAACTTTACTTTTCAGAGTTTTAGCCACAACAGTTGATCCTGTTTTCTGATTTGTAGCTAAATATATATCGGCAAAATGTCCTGAAGTGATCAACGATTCAAATATAACGTCGGCTCTTTTGAACTCCCAGTTCTCTATATCCGTAAAATCCATTTCTCCGTACATGTACAAGGAATCAGCATCCTGTTTCAATTGAAAATTAATTATACAAATTAATTTTAGAATATGCGCAATAACTCAGCAAAAATCATTGAACCAGAAAATGCTGACGATATGCACAACAAGACTTGGTAATATTAATTTCTGTAAAGTTTAGATGAAATTGCACCAGTAGCTTCTGAGGAAAAGTCGGGACAAGTTTTATGACGGACGCAAAGACGGACGGACGGACAGACGGACGGACAGACAGACCGACACGTTCCTTAGAGGCGAGACACAAAGATGAAAGCATAACTGAACTTAGTTATGTGGTACATACAAAAACATACAATATAGACAAACAAAATATCTAAAGAAAGTCCAACAATGCAAAATTGAAAATGTTGCAAGCTCGGTTTGATTGAGCCTGTTCATGGACGCTAGTAGTAATTGCCAGCTACAATCCACACCCACTAGCACCGGCTTAAGCTGATGAAATTTTAAATAAAATGGAATTTTGAAAGATGATCAGAGGTTATGAAGCCTGCATCTCAAAGATAAGCAGTCAAAAGACAAAATTAAAAAAAACAGGCAACTATCCAACAGTATCCAAGTGATAAATACTGGAACCATCCGACTAGAAGAAAAACACAACAACACCAAACTGGAAAGAACTAAAAGTACCAAAAACATGCACTCTCTACAACTATGCCGTGCTGAACGATCTTCAAGTATCGAAAATGTAAAGACACAATATTAATACACTGTATATGAAATTTAAGTTATAAAAAACGTTTTTATTATCTAAAGTTGACTTATAAATGAAGCATATTATCGACCTTGATGTCATTTCCGATTACAATGGCATATAAACAATATAACATACACACGCATATCTGTTCACACGTACAAAAATCGTGAATATAACATATCTGGGAGATCGTTTTGATCAATTTATTAGAAATGTATTCATAATAAATAAATAAATTGTAACATCATTAATGCGAATATCAAATTACATTGACATTTGAAAATATATGCACTAAAATCTATTTAAGGAAGTGTTCTATTTCTGTTGGAGTTACGATATGTATGGAAAATTACAATATTTGAATATGTTCCAAAGATAAATCCGTGTTTTTGTGAATGTCATTAAAGCCCTTACATATGTCTTGTTGTGCGCACCATGTCGATGTCCTTCCCTTATTCCGGATATTGATTTACGATATTTTACTGACACAGCAGTAAGCCCTCGTCGGATTGGTTGCATGTGACCGCGTCTCAAGAGGACAACAAAAATAACGGCAATTATTGCAATAAAGACCACAACACCTGGAAAATATATTAAATGAAAAATGTCAATATGCCTGAAAATATATTAATATAAAAAGGAATTAAAACATGTTATTGAACTATGCAAACATACTTCTAAATATGATAAGAGTGGCTGTGTGAAAGATACAGACATTGTACTTGGATCAATTTTAGATCAAGTAAATTTATGCGTATTGTTTACTAACTTGTAAAACGTATATGTGTTTTTTTAGAAAGAACCGCAATAGAAACAAAAATAAATATCAAACTCAACCAAGAAAACAAATTTCTAATCTTTCTTACGTATTATATAGAAACTCGTGAAATACAGACGCAAACCAAAGCATTATCAAAATAAATTTTAACTTTAAAGTTTTTTGACTCTTGGAAATGATATTAGTAAATACTTGCCCACAATTATTCCAACTAATGCGCCCGTCTCCAGGAAGTTTTCTTTTGGTGCTGAAATCGGCGATTGATGAAAATATTTTAAAATTTAAAATTTTAGTTTGACAAAACCTATAACGCCTACTTGGTCACCCTTTCTCCATATTTTTAATATAGATCTGTTACTAAAAATGCAAACAAGCAAAGTATATGCAATGCCAATAGAAAATTAATTGAGCGTACGTGATCCATCAATGTATAATACTGAACCTTGAGATTTTTCAGTTATCAGGATTTTTGTCATTCATTCCTGAGGTACTGTAGTACGCAAGAACATATAGGAAGTTCCGTAAATTGATTTGTTTCTAATGAGTTAATTAATAAAACTTCAGCATATTCACCCTTAACGATATTTGTAATAAAATAAATGGGTCATTTTGTACAAAAATGAGAGTATTTTTTAAACAGTAAGAAATCTATTACGAGTACATTCTGATATTTAACACATACATGAATTGTGATTTACCTGTTTTGAAAGAAAACGGTATCTCAGCAAGTTCATTCCCCCTGTAACCAAGTTTTAAAGAGACACTATAGGTATTCTCGGGGCTAAGACCAACTAATTCAACGAAGGTTCCTTCATTGTAGACGTCAACGGTGCGTGAAGATCCATCTGGTGAGACAAGTATCACCTTTATATCGGCTCGACCGTAGCAAGATGCCTTTTCAGGTAGATCCCAAACCAATCGGACACCAGTCGCTTGATTTTTCTCCACACGTATATTTGTCGGACCAGAATCTGTTAAAATATGATAAATATTTTTCAATTCGAGTGTATTTTGCTAGAACTTTAGTCAAACAATTTTTTATTTAAAAGTTAAAACTTTCTTTGGTGCATAAATATGGAAGTATCACGACAAACGTATATTATTAATATATAAATTTGCCGCCTTTTATGTCTAGAAAAGTACTTGATATACTTACATTCTTCAAGTCCACGTAAGGCTGACAATTTTGAAATCTATAATAAAACAATAGAATCATTTAAATACAGAAACTTACGGTTAAGTTCATCAAAAAACACAACATTAGAAGAAGACGAGTCAAAAAGCTGCATCAAATCATGTCGGTATAAGATTGTTCTGTTGACTATTTAATATTTATTTTAGGTGAATAAAAACGTGATGTGAGAAAGTTTCATTGTGATAAATATGTACTGTCTACTCAAATTAAGCCAGCTATGATTAAGTTACTGTTGCTGGTATTTCTTTAATTCTGTTATATATTCTTAAAGTGACTCCACTGTCAGAGGTAAAAAAATGCCTCAGACACGATTTAAATTAGGGAAAACAAAAAATAACATGAAATATACTCGGGGTTACACTAAAAAATCGATTTTCCTGTATGATATTAAACCCAGTTTCTTTGAAAAGCATTGCAATTTATTTTGCTTCTTTACATGGAAGGAAGGGATTCCGGGCACAATTAAAAGATCTGGAATTTAACATACAAGGTTTTAGTCCAGACCTAAAACAAATGGTACAATATCTCAACAAATAGTTTTTAAAAAATGAGAATAAAGTCCCTTATTTACATTAAAAACGAGTTCCTTGCTCAATAGTGCTTGATTAAAGACGTTGACAACAACTGTTGCTGACTTGTTCAGTTCTTCTTGTGGTAAAAGAAACCAGCAGTTGTCAATATAAATCGTCTGTTCTCGAAGAAAGCATGTGTTTAGAACACAGTTACACGATGGATCAACGTCACAAGCATCAGTAGCCTGAAGTAAAATAGTATTTATATATCAAAACTAACATACCAACAAGCCATTTTGGTAAAACTTAAATTTTTGCTGTCCAATTTCCCAAATATTATAAGATTTAAGTCTTTTTAAATTTGCGAAACGAAAATATCATGGATTCTATTCGTTGATTTCTTCTTCCAAAGTACATGTTTATACAATTACAATTATAAAAGAAATATATAATGCTAACAAATATATGAATATGATAGTTTATTTAAAAACGTATACTTGCATTGTTTCTATTTGCCATAACACTGTCCTCTTTGTAAAGTTCCTGCCCATCCTCTGAGAAAAGTTTAAATGCAAGCTTATGAACTCCACTTCCGTCATCTGATGCTACGAATTTAATTCTAAATATAATAATGAAAACATATCAGTTTTTGTCATTTACATACCTAACACGTAATTAGGTATTTTCAAAATTTACAATCAATGTGTAATCGTTTAGATGACATTTAAGCGTGTTATCACAAGCATATCAGTTGCAGGGTACAAGTTCCTTGGAACCTTTAGAAAATATTTCTGAATCTGCACGATCGAAATTGAAAGACACTTATTTTGATTGGAAACAAAACTACTGTGTTTGTGTAAAACGATGAAGTCAGCATACGTGAAAATAGACAGGTGTGGAAGGACCAGTAAATGAAAATTTTGAGTTATTCTAAAACTCTTTAGAGATTGGTACACTAAAAAAGGCAGTAGTTTGCATGCACGACTTCTGGATTTCAAAAGGATTTCATGTCTCAGTAGAGGCTCGATATCATAGAGGGGAAAATAACTTTCTTGATATATTTCAGAAAGGAATATAGAGGAATTTCTAATGTGTGTGCAGACACTTGAAAAAAAAATATACACAAAACTCTATTGATGGTGAATAACATGTACACGTATGAGTTCTAATATTTAAAATCTGGAATTATTTGTTGCCCATGGTATTTACATTGGTAAAAGCATTGGGCTTAACAACTTAAAAAAGTTCTTAGACAGATAGAAAGAGAGGAATGTGAGTCCTCTTTACGTTGCATTTTCCTAGAATGAAATATCAATCATACATTAGGCAGCAGTTATTATACGAAACAAAATTTAAAAAATTAAATGCCTATGCAATGATTTTTTTCGGCTGAAGTTAGTTGGATGAAGTATGGTATGGGTATAGAATATGAGAACCTTATTCCGACTCCCGGGACAGACCGCAATATCTAGCTCGAGGGTAACTGTTTACGGCAGTAACAAGGCTCTGTCGAGTTTCCGGATAGCTAGATATTCCTGTCTGTGACGAAAGCCGGTGTTTTATTCTTTATGTTGCATTTTACAAATTAATGATATTACATAAAGATATTACGAATCTAATATTTTTATTCTTTTTTTTTCATAGTAGCGTATAAATTTACAACTTGATTCTTAACGGAACAATGACATCATCATAAGAACGTAATTCATTCATAAAAGGCGCGTGGGAATGACATCATTTTAGACAAACGACTTGCCTTACATGGGAGGTGTAAAACAGGTTTGTAAACAGTAGATAATTCTGTCTGATATGAAAGAAAAAACAACAACATAAATCCCCAAAACATTACCGCCTACAGATGACAGTTTTAGGTTAAATTTACTACGATTATGGTATCAGATGTGGATTTGGAGAGATGCTTTAGTAGCACACATTGAATTGCTTAATCCCTTACATTTTGGATATAATTTTGATTGATGCAGAAACTGGAAAGATTTTACCTGAAACTGAATATTTCCTAATTTTGTTTACGATGCTAGCTAGTGTATGAAGTAATGATTAAGTTACTGATGAACAAAAATGCATTTGTCAATATTAGAATTTATCTCGGATTTTTTTGTTGGCCACAATTTCCAACAGTTTTGGCAACAGCTAACATTTTGGAACATTTTAATATATGAAATGCCATGTTAAAGTTGGCCAAAGAAGGCCCTATAAATAGGTTAATATTTTAGTAATTGTCACCTTGCCAATGCAAGAAAGATTACCTTGAATTATATGTAAACATTCCACTATCGACATTTAACTGTATTTGTTCAGAAGCAACTCTTGGACCAGTGTTGTCAATATGAACTTCTGTATAATCTGCTAGAGTATTGTTCAGGACATCTGTCGCAACGACCCATTAATGCGAACATGGACTTCCATTTCATCCAGATCTTCTTTTATTTCATAAGTTCTACCAACGAAATTGTGGCTCCCAACCTCCTGAGGGTACCTGTATATATTTATTGACACTTTTAAGTTTAGATTAATTTTTGTTGAATTGCAAAACTATCTTTATCCAAGCTGATCAAAATCAGCTCCTAAATCACGCTACGCAAAAGAATCTGACGATCAGCAGCAGGTTGGTGTCACCTTCTCGTATCCTTTTAAATGAGCTTTCATATTTTTTAAAACGATGCGGTTCCATTTTTAACTGCTGGAAAATTAATATTGAGTAGGTAATTTTCGAGAACAAACATGGCGTTGTGCATATAGCCGGCAGGAAAACCGGCAAAATAATCTTGACCATAAAAAAATGAGTCTATTATTTCCTGTTGATTCGCTTCACATTACTTTAAACACTTTTTTTCTAAAAAAAAAATCAACTTTTTGGTTTATTTCAGAAAATATTTTTTATTTTTCCCGTCAAAATTTAAAATCCCTAGATGAAAGGGCTTTTTGTTTTGCATTATAAAATAGCTTTTTTTGGGTTATACGATACGGTTAAAATTTCAAAATTCCCAAAAAGAAAAAAGTAGATCTGAACTTTAGTCAGATTGTATCTTTATCATTCTTTTATCATTATAATTATATTTTGCATTAACTTCGGGCGAAGTCAAGGGTCTCGTAATTGTGTAGGTATTGAACAGACTGAATAAAACGAAGAGAAAAACAACAACAAAACTAATTGCTAAAATATTTGTTTAAAACTGTCTGTCGTCCCCTTTAAAACCCTTTTTTTCCAAATTTTTACGTTTCCATTTTTTTCGGGGTTGGGATTAAACCTTCTATCCCTTTCCCTTTTCATCCGGGTTGAAATATCTAATTAAAAAGATATTTAAAGTACGTTTATATGAAAAAAATTTAAATTTTCCAAATAAAATTTTAATTAAAAAAGTTAAAAAAGTTAAATTTTAATTATTTCACATGTTTATGACCAACAATCATTTTCATGCATAGAAAAACAATTGTCTACTTTTTTTTACTTATTTAAAAGACATAGAATTTATTTTACATATTACTTTTTTTATGTTAAGTTTAATTTCAAAAAATGTTTTTTGAGGGGGTAAAAACCCTTTCATATACTTTTTTTATTTTCGACCCGTTCTTACTGATAATTTAAATTGCTTACTTTTTACTTCTTTTAAAAACCCCCAAACTTTAAGCTCAAAAAATTTGTAGGGGTATGGGGTTATTTTTATTTGTAGTTTTTTTTTTTGATGGAGTTTTTTTACAAAGTTTATTTTCCCCGTCCAGGATAATGTGGTTTTGGCACCCGGACTGGGTGTTTGCCCCATATATCCCTTTTTCCTTTTTTTGGGGGGCCCCCCCCTTATTTACTGCATACCCCCGTCGCCCCACAGAAATACTTTTGAGTCATTCGTTTGTCAGCGAGAAACCCGGTTTTTTTAAAATTATACTTGGGCTCATTTCGTTTAAAAAACCCAAAGTCGAGCGATTTTGAATTATTTGGCCCAATTCCAAACCCGGGAAATAGAAAAAAGAATACCCTTCCCGATTTTTTGGAATAAAAATGTGAAAAATGACCATTGGTTGAAACGTCCCAGCAAAAAAAGGGTTCCCCAATTTGGGTTTCCAAACTCTGTAAGATCTCCATGGATGTTTGGTTTAAGTTCGAATATTTCAAGTAAATAATATGCTATACCAGATAATCCATCTGACCAACCGCTCCACTGTGCCTTTATAGGATTCTATTCATACAAAAAATGAGTGAAAAAACTAAAGCAATACAACTAAAAAGTAACAGATTCCCATCAAGTTTTTTTTAAAAAACATCTTTTCGGCTGAGCATTTTTCTTTTCTGTCCATATTAACATACATTTTATACATTAAATAAGAACAAGTAACAGATTCCCCCTCAAGTTTTTTAAAACAAATATCTTTTCGGCTGGAAATTTTTTTCTTCTGTAAATAATAACATACATATTATACACTAATTTAAAAAAAGAACATATGTTGCAATGTTCTTTATAACATTTACCTTAGTTATATCGGCTTCTAATCCTATGGGCTGTTCATTTGAATTACATTTTGCTGTAGCGGCCTGTTCTGAGCAATGTACTGGTGCTATGAAATCAAATCTTAACTCTACTGCCTTTTCACTGTCCTTTCCGACGTAGGTATTAGTTTTGTAATACCGATTATTTACTATGTCAAACAACTTTCTATACCCACCACTTGTTGAAGCATAGGTAACAGTAAATCTGAAATGAATAATACGCAGCTTTGTATATTAATAATGGTAAATAACCACCAACATTTTATGTCTAGGCATCATTAAAAAATTGTACAAAAGTGCTGTTTCAAAGTCCAAAACAAACTAAAAGGGGACCAAAATTTTTGTTTAAGGGAAAAACATCTTTTTTTTGGGTTAAAAGCCTTTGGTCAGTTTTCCCAAAAAAGCCAGTATAAATAAAAATATATAAACAAAACTGTTTAAAATCTATCTTATAAAAAAAAGGGTTTTGCTGAACATCAAGAAATAAATCGTTTATGTAATTATGTGCAGAAGATAAACTTACATGTCGCCATGTTCTATGTTGATCTTATAGTTCTCTTCTGGAATCTGACAGGACGAGAGTCCACTTTGTGGCACTGTACTTGACAAACTTGGACATGTGTAATATTTGTTAAGGGCTATATATCGACTACTTCCACCTTTATAACGAGAAATGAACTTTTGGAGAGATTGGATTATAACTATAATATTGGAGTAAAATAAAGTGATTTACTGATCTTAGAGTAATTTACATTCCGCTTGTTTATTATAGGATATTTCAAAGCTATTGTAAAACCTGATTGTAAACATTCATTCTAACAAAACAAGTATTGCATTTTGACCATTAAAGTGTGAAATTCTGTTCATTACCATCCCTTGGAAGCTTCGAGTGTATCACATGCATTTGACTTTTTACAATTCCAAATTTGTATTCACTGACATATGATGGGGGTGGTGGAATGTAATCGATCGGGTTGTACTGAGACTCAATTGTAAAGTTTACATAGTTGAATAATGCCTGGTTACTCCATATGGTGTTCTTGTCTTCGTCAAAGGAACAGGGGATACTTAAAGATTAAAATATGTTAAAAAATATATAAATTGAATTTTAATTACTAGCAGCGCAAAAACAATCAGAAAAGCGAAACCTATAATTCTGTCAATGGAACTATTTTCTGGATAATATGACAGTTTAACAGTTTCGTTTAACTAGATACAGGTACCTAAATTATCATGCATAAACCAGAAGTAATTATACTATTGAAGACCATTTCAGAGACACGACATCATTCATTATCATTCTGTATCTAGATAATCACATATAAGCATCTAAACATAATCTACTACATGGTTATACTTACTTCAAGTAAAATAACTCTGCATTGTCCTTTCGTCTAATGGGCAAAGTTATTTACGGTTTGTTGATAACCCGGGTAATTTTATCACTCTAAATATCAAACCCTGAAAAAATATAATTATATCTATCCCTTTTCCCCAAAAAATTCGGTTCTCCCAACAAATCACCCGTTTTTAGTAAAGATGTAAGTTTATCTTAAAATTTCACAAGTTTTAAAAAAAATTTACCCTAACGCGTTTTTTTTAAATGCTTTTTTTGTTTTTTCTTTAAATTTCAATTTAAGACAAACCACTATTTGGGATCTCCGAAAACCCTTTTAAACAGGCCCCAAATTTTTCTGGATAGCTTCACGTCCCAGGGGAAAAAAAGGGCGGGCAAGTGTGAGCATAACATAAAAAATAAATTTAAAAAAACTTTCTTTACAGAAGGGAAACCCCATTAAACAATACAATTTTTAAGGGGGCCCTTTTAGATTAAAAAAAACACACTTAATCAGTCGAAGAAAATATATAACATGTAAATGAAATGATAAAATAGTAATCAACACATATCATATCATAACACCCATACTGGACATTCATACAATTCATTTTATCAATAACTACGAGGATTGATCAAACAGTTCTTGGCCCGATGTACTTCCGGTAGTCCGAGAACCTAACTAACCACCTGTGCTCCAACTTGTTTAACCTTTCAAAACAGAACTCTCTATTTTGGTCCTCAAAGAACTCATTGACCGCCTCCACAACACCGCCATTGCTTCCAAAACGTCTACCGCGAAGCTTGGTTTTCAGTTTCGGAAACAGGTAGAAGTCAGAGGGGTCCAAATCGGGAGAATATGGAAATGGGGAAGAAATTCAAAGCCGCAGTCAATTGCAGCAGCCATCGAAATTTGGGATGTGTGAGCTGGCGCATTGTCGTGCAGGAGCAGAACGCCTTGAGTCAGTTTGCCCGTCCTTTTACGCGCGATTTCTTGACGCAGACGTCTCAATTCGTCTTCATTGTACGTACCGTTTATGGTACGACCTTGCTTTAGATAGTCAATCATGATTTTCCCTTGCGGACATATGTCAGTCAGATTTGCCTGAATTGAACCAAAGCTTATACCCACTTCCCTAGCAATGCTTCGCGGGTGTCTCGCCTTCTGTCGAACATGACAAGATCGTGCACAGCTTCGGCAGTTTCATCGTTTGTAGCCTCTTTCGGTCGCCCAGGCCGCTCATCATCTCCATGCTCTACCTGTTCCTCTAAAATTCAGCAGCCCATGTTTTCACAGTGCTATAGGTGTAACCATAAAGTTTTCATGGATTTCCTTGGGAACATCCCTTTTTTACAGAGGTACTTAATGACAGCTCTGGTTTCAACTTTCTCCATTAGGTCTAAATGACATTCTCCTCTACTGATCAAAGTGTGTTTTATGTTAATTAATCTGTGTAAAACCACGTGTAGATCGGTCAATAATCTTAAATAAGATATCGGCATTGACGTATCGTGTGTAAATGTCAGTGTAGTGGCTAGAAGTATGTTGGGCAGAGAACTTTTTGATCATACCTCTATCATTAAACATTATACAATCTATCGGTGCATTATTTCAATCTGCAATTTACAAATAAAAAACTTAAAAATAAAAACACAAAAACTAAAAACTAAGACAGACACCCATTATTAGAAAACATTTTATAATAAAAGAATATTTCATAACAGAATGATATCAAATACGAAGGGAAGTCAGAAAATGTCCGGACTTTCGACTCATTCTCGAAAACTATTTAAAAAAAAATAATTTTCTACTCTTTTTCAAAATATTCTCCACCTACGTCTACACACTTTTGCCATCTTCGTGGGAGCTTTTGTATTCCCGCTGTGAACCATGACGTAGACCTATGTTTTAGGTACAGTGTAACAGCAGATATCAATCCGCCCTGGTCTTATATTTCTTTCCAGCAAGCAATTTTTTCAGTTCTGGAAACAAATAAAAGTCACAGGGGGCGAGGTCTGGGCTATAAGGAGGGTGAGACTACAATTGCAATTTGTAAGAGTTGATAACCTCCACTGTAGCTGCGGCGGTATGAAAGGGGGCGTTATCGTGAAGGAGGAGGACATTTTTCTGTACTAACCTGGGACTTATTTGCTTCAGCTTTTCTCTGAGAATTTTCAGAATTACTTCAGAATAGTACTTGACGGTGACAGTTTGACCTTTTGCCATGAAATGAGTAAGTAGCATTGCTCGTGAATCCCAAAAGGCAATTTTGCCGCAGAAGGAGACAGCTTTAACTTTTTAGGTGGGGAACCAGCTCGTTTCCACTGCTTTGACTGAGCTTTTTGTCTCAGGTTCGGAATAATGAGCCCACACCTCATCTCCAGTGATAATGCGGTTCAAACACTTATCTCCTTCACGATTAAAACGACTTAAATGTTCTTTTGCATTGGTTACTCTGGTTGCCTTTTGATCTGCGGACAGCTGTCTAGGCACCCACCTGGCACTTACATTGCTCATGCCTAGGTGTTCGTGTAAAATCTTGTGTGCCGCTAAACTTGTTGGCTACCTCCTCCAAAGTTACTCGACTAATTTTGTTGACAAAATCTTTAACATTTGCTACCATTGTTGGGGTCACCGCCTTAGGTGGCCGCCCAGTCCTAGGCCTGTCACAAACACTTGTTCTGCCTTCACGAAAGTGAGAAACCAAGTTGTAGAAGGTTGAACGTGATACACATTTATCAGAAAATCTTTTTTAAAGCCTCTGAAAGATGTGGCAGGGCTTTTCACCTTCTGCAACCAGACACTTTATTACAGAGCGTTGTTCCTCTAACAAAGAGTCCATGATAGACGAAACATCTATCATATATCAGAGGGCAAAATACTGTGTATACACGATTATCATTGAAAATAAACTAACCACGTTATTGGCGAATGAATGTAGTTTTCACCAATATATAATGTGTGTATATAGCTGCACGTGGACAGAGAGAAGCATGAAAAGTCCGGATTTTTTCGGACCGTTCCTCGTAGATTAAGGAAAAAAGGATGACCACCTTACAAATGTTTACGTTGCTCAAAACCATAATTTGTGTTATAAAAAATCTAGCATAACAATAAACTACTTACGAGTCTGGCAGTACTTTCCATCGTGCGATATTGGACACGAACATGTGTCAGGTTGAATACAAGTCCCTCCATTTAAACATGGTGTGTGACATATTGCTGTCATAGATACAACAATTAAGTATTAGGATTGTATTTTAAACTTGCAATAGCATTCTATATAACTTGATGAAACAGATGGCAATTTTACGGAAATCTGTCTACTTAACACGTGCTTGCATACTTCTTTTTGAAAATGTGTGCGTTATTTAAAATTTGTGCGTTATTTCAAATAAAGCACAGGTATTTTTGTTCATTTGATTTATGTTTAACACCGTAAACAAAAGAACAGGAGTATTCAGATTCAAATATATTCAGATTGATGATTCAGATCGAAGATAGATAATGGGGTACTGGGAATATGGCGTTCTATGTTGGCTAATTTGGAGCGTTTATGTGCGCCGTGTTGTCGCGAGCGAAACGGCACGTTGTCGGACTTTCGTGTTGTCATCCTGTCGCTAACCATTCACGCTGTACGGCACGTTGTCGCGCGCTGTGTTGTCGCGATGTCACATTGTCGCTCGGCTCAAATAGAAGGATTGGCTTATATGTCGAACGACAAGGCGACATTGATTTTTTTAGACCGGGTGGTCAAGGATAACCTACGAAAGTGCAAGCACTTATTTCCAGTTGGGTCCTTATCTCAGTAGACTGCAGAGATAGCTATGAGATACAAAGAAATCCGGGAACCAGTCCCTAGCTCTTATTGAATAGATTCCTTGGTTCTTTTACATGCCCAGTGTATAGCACTGATACATGCGAGGATTACCTGGGTTTCGTACCAGTAAACTTCTTGATAGGTGGAAAACACTAAAAGTGTTTCTGAAAAATCCCAAGGGTGTTTCCCAGGAACAAACCCGGAACCTCAGGAGTGACGTACCAACTGAGCTATCGCGCCACCTATCATCGCAACAACGCGTTCCACGAAAACGCGCCGTTTGGCGTGCTTCTCAAGTGACAGGACGACAGTGCGACAACGCCCCGTTTGGCGCGTTTCGCTAGCGACAAGACGAAAAGACGAAAAAGCGATAACGATATAGGTTGTGTTGTCGCTATCAGTGTCTGATTTTGTACACTTTGCACGTTGCGATGTCGATAGCGACAACACAACTCATATTGTTATTGCCTTTTCGTCTTGTCGCCATCGAAACGCGCCAAACGGCGCGTTATCGCACTGTCGTCTTGTCGTTCTGTCTCTAGTGAAGCACGCCAAACGGCGCGTTTTCGTGCCGCGCATTGTCGCGATGTCACCCTGTCGCTTGGCTTATAAGCCAATCGTTCGATTGGAGCCGAGCGACAATGCTTGTCGCGCTAGCTACAACAACACGACACACAAAATCGTCCCAAACCATACTCAACAGATTTAAAGCGAAAACGAACTTGTTAACAGAGTGACAGCGGGAAGGACCGGCCGATAGACGACGTTGTGCATTAAATAGAGGATATTGAATGAATGTAAGTTCAACACTGAATTTATTGAACGAGTTGAATAAAATTATTGTATGCGAGCCATTGGCGAGTATGATATTATTTTATTCAACGAGTTCAATAAATTTAGTAATGAATTCAATATTCTATTTATCATATTCCAAATATATAGACCGTTTAAAGTAAAAAAACGTCAGTTTTCATTGATGCGCCTATAGTATAACGCTAACATTAAGCGCGCTTTTACAACCTGTTTGTAAAAGGCTAATGACGCCACGTCAAAATATATGCATGGCCGTGCAATACTATTTTACAGAGTCGCAAAAGCGGCACGGGTATGTGATAAATAATACTTCCGAAATTGCCTCGTGTGTATACAAGTCTAAACTGTTAAATTATATCACATTACTCAATTTGTGATTAGTCAATTTTTGATAATATTTAACAATATATCGAGCATTTGTTATTGAAATAATTGTAATTTATATTGTTGTAATAAAGGTTCATTTAAAACATTTAAAGATAACTAATATACGTGTATTGCATCGCCCTCCTGCTCCATCTTTCCAGCCCGAACAGCAAGCGCTATATGTACAGCTATATGATCTCGTGTATCCACATCTACTCCAACCACTTAAATATACAAATATAACTTACATTGTATTAACTTAGAAATAGAGGCGCCTCGTTACTATGTTATAATCAAGTTTACGACTTCCTCGCACTAGTAAAAATTGCAAAGGGTAAAAAGATCATTGCCCATATGTAATATATATATAGAGAGAGACGTTTATAGTAATTCCATGATAATTGTTTGTACAAAGTAAATCATTTTTTTGAGTGTATGAAAAAATACAAACAATAATAACTTCGTATATAAGTCAAGTATTAGTAGAGATATTTGCTTGTATTGATAAAATGCTGACTGTGAATGCACGTTTCTGATCATTTCACATTAGAGTTCAATGTTCTAACCGTCTAGCTTCAAAATGGCTTGTCAAAAATTTATGACGTTACTCTCTAGTGCATTAATCTATTCTCAAAATTTTCGCTTGCTTCATATGATTTGATTTTTTTTTTAATTTTTGCCAAGGTTAAATGTCATTATTGGAAAAATCTGTATTAAAAGCAACAGGCTCAACAGATGATTGGCAGGATAGAAATTGAATATTCTATCATATCTTTTATTTCCGTGTATCCTAAAAAAATTAGTTAGGCAAGCTTTCTCTAGGTAGAGCTGATAGCTATAAACACATGATATTTTAAAGGCTTTACTACGTGGTATTTTACACAGCGAGATATTCTTTCCCAATATGGTATTGACTTTTTGCGTAAGATTCCGCCCTACGATTTTACATTTAGCGAACTTGTGACACTGATATCCTCAAATTCGTAAGGTGTCATCTACTGATCAGGTGCAATATCAATACTAGGTAATGAAAAAACATGGGTTATTCCTTCTCAAGTTATTTATCAGACACGTATTTTACGTGAAGGTCATGGTTACTTTGACCTTTGACCTTATGACCGCAAACATTAATAGAGACCATCTACTTTCTATCAGTAATGCCCCCATCAAATGAAATATACCAGGAATTATTGCTTCTCAGGTTATCGTATGGACAAGGTTAACAGACTGTTAGTTCGTGCATACTATCAACCCTATCACAGGATGGTCCCCGTCTTTCAATTAGAGGCATAAAAAGCACTATAAACTAGTCAAAATGTTTGATTTATGTGTCTTGGATAGAGACCTCCTAATATGATCCTAAAGACATGCAACAAGTTTCAAGTGAATACCTTCAGTAGTTTCAAAGTTTAATGTTGCATGTGAAACTTTAACCAGGATTTTTCTTAGTTAAAATTTATATAGAGATCTATATAGTGTAATTTGATTGGTTAACTATCTCGAGTGCACGACTTAATCATCTCGTTCGCACCACATAGTAACTCGTGCCCTTGACTTTATTATATCGTGCTCACGACTTAGTAACTAGTGTGCAAGACAACGTTTTTCTTGCTCACCACTTAATAATCTCATGCGCACGATTTACTAGGTCAAAGTATCTTGTGCGCACGAGTTACTAAGTCTTGCACACGACATAGTATCTCGTGCGCACCACTTAATAATCTGGAGCCCACGACTTATTAACTTGTGCTTACGTCATAGTATCTGGTGTGCACGAGGTAAATAAAAAACACACACATGTCACCTCTGTGTCAATGTACCATGTACCTGTTGATGACGTAGATTGCATCATGGGAAGTTTTGGGCGGGGAATGATTACACTGAATTTGTTCGTATATATTCTTCCTCTTCCTTGATATAACTATTGTGTCATGTTCACAATTTACGTTGTAATATGTTAGATTTATAACAATTAACATCATGTTAACATTTCCAAGTAAAATATTTGAATAGAGGTGATTCATATTTTGATAAATATATAAGAAAAACCCGGAAGATATTATTATACGAGACATCTTCAATGCAAAATTACTTACAGAAAGAGTCATTCAGTTAAATTAAATGATTACACGAACACAGTATAGAATTAAGACCATTTTTTCAGCTTATATGATAAAAAAATCTTAGTAATTCTATTTATTTTTTATTCTAACATATTTGTGATAAAGGAGATAGCTGGATGGATGGATGGATAGATGGATGGGTGGATGGATACATACATACATACAGAGAGAGAGAGAGAGAGAGAGAGAGAGAGAGAGAGAGAGAGAGAGAGAGAGAGAGAGAGAGAGAGAGACTTTAATGTCCTCCAATATTTAAAGAGCTGAACAAACAATAACAGCAATTACATAAAATGTACATGATGTTACAAGAAAAAACTTGAATATCCTCTATGTATTCAGCAAAAATAAACATTGCTCTATAAACATTTCATTCGTTGTTCCATGTGTAAAACAATTCTTATAAAAATATTTCTTATATATATAAAAGCGACTTGTTTAATATTAGATTGATTTTTTCTCCATGCATTTTCAAACCTTTAGGAAGCGAATAACTTCTTTATACAAAATGTATTGATTTAGTCATTCAAAATAACTTCATGTAAAACATGATACACATCTATTCTGTACTATTGTTAAGTTAGACAATGCTGGTTTAAATTTTTATAATACAATTGTTATTTTTTCAAGACCTGTCAAGTCACGAGTTCAAGTGGCGCACGATTGTTTACAAATTCATAGGCGATGGTCATACCGATAGAAAGATTTTTATCAATTGTAAGAGAACCTTTAATATTTGAAAATTATATTCCATTCAATGTTTAATTTTTACAAACTAGAAGGAGGTTAAACGTTTGTTCTCTTCATTTTATTTTAATGTTTACTAATAAGATGTCTGATAAAGCTGGGTGACCGTATCAGGTATCCAGTTTATCAACAGTTTATCAACAGACATGATACAAATTTATACTGATTAAGTCATGTTCATGTAAAATAATCATAAATATTTTGTGAACTAGCTTATTAGTCAGCCATGCAGTTCTATTTAAATATGACAAAGTATCATTATTCTCACTTATGGTAGATGTTTTATATACAAATCAAGGTCTCCACCAGGTTATAAAAACCGAAATACTCACAAAAATCCACAGCGTTTATAACCTCTTGAATAACATGTCTTTGTGTACCTACAGACGCTCGATCTGAAAAATATATCAACGTAAGTTTTAAACACAGTTTTATACAGAAAGAAATAAACTTGAAAAAAAGATAACATATGTTTGTATGTATGAATGAACGGTTTTTTATTTCAACTTATATTGATAACTTTCATTTCCTGGACCTGGATTCACCAGTACTTGTGGCATATGAAAAAAATTGTTTGTATCAATCTTGTCTCATATAAGCTTCTTAATCTTAAAGTAACCCATTTCCCCCTGTAAAATTATATAATCTGCAGGAATTTAACATAAATTTTGGTAGAAATCGTGTATGTATTAAATACTATGTATGAAAGCAGAACTCAAATACTTGAATTAAAACTATATGTATATGTAATTATAAAGCTTGCTAAAGTTATGAAAAACAAGATCAACAAGGAAGGGCGGCATTCAATGAACGCATCCTCAAGTACAGGACCAGCGACAAGGAGCCTAGCAGAACATAGTCGCATAGGCAGTAAAGATACTTTAATTCCAGGAATATCTTATTAAATATACCAAAACCTAATAATTAGAACAAATACACATGTATTTATGTTTATTTAAAAAAAAAAGAATTATGGCGCCATAGATGAGTTAACTTTCAAAACATTTGTCGTTCAATATATGGAGAAAATTAAATTTCCGACGAATAAATAACATACTACAAAAAATGAAAAGTTACAATTGTTAGAATTATGGACTTAAATATGAAGACAAAACACTTACTCAACAATAAAATCTTTTTGAAATACAAAGAACGCTATGAAAATTCCTATGGTAAACATCGTGGCTGCCCAAGTCCAAATGAGACGAAATGTCTCTTTTACCGTAACTTCCTTGTCGGTTGATCCAAATACTTATGCATGTATTTCGTAAGAGTAAAATATGTATATGCATAAGATTTAAAAGTACAAGCACTTAATCATTCAAATGGTATGTTTAAGCATACACATTCTAATCAAATATCAAAAATGTAATGTTTTTCAAATAATTTTTTTATTATGCGATTTCTTTGATAATGATTCTTTTTCCCTTTACAATTTTTTCAATATAAACAAAAAAGTCATAAAACTTTTTTTTATTTAATAGTTCAATGGCGAGAGTCGTTTGTCTTTGATGTATAATTATTGCATTGAAGTTAAATTTATTTTTAAATCGTCTCTATTAATGAGTTCACTTACATCCTATATCACCGAGTCCAATCGTTCACTATGTTTCCCAGGCGGAGAACGCATGAAGAGATCAATTTTACAGGTGGAAAACCGATACTGTGGTAAGAAAATTGTCTTCAATTTCTTTGTAAATGCATATTTCACAAAACTTCATAGCCTATTCTGATCTCGTATGATTACTTTATCCGACAGGCATCTCAAACTCGCCAAATCTTTGTTAACTTATTAGATCATTATCGACAACTGCACAAGAAAAATCACAAAATTGGTAAAATCGCTCTTTGATAGCCAATAACTTGACATCCAAGCAAACTTCTAAACATTTGTATCGCTCTAAAGGTTCTTTATTAACATATCCTCATCCACCAAACGTCTGTTCTATTTCTATTTCGTATTTTTGGAGTATAATATTTGTTAAGCGAATTTTCAAAATGAACGCATGAGCCGAACTTTTCATGTGGTTTTATCAGATTGCAAAATGAACGCATGAGCAGGCGGATTTTTTGGTTACTCCAGTTTTCATGGATATCTCACATGTTATCGATCACTGAATCTTGAAATTCCAAAATTTTCGTTCCGAATGTTTGAGCAAACAGAATTCCTATTTTCATACCTTATGACGAATTGCTTATAGGATGAAGGTCTGTTCGGTTCTGTGAAAATATAATAAATCCTCATTGCTAAAGCTTTGAGTAAAATATTTGCAAAATACAACATCATTGGTTGATGGTATGTTATGATTAAAAATGTAACATACACTTATAGATCCCTTGACTCAAAATTTTATGTTCTTATATGAAAAATCTTTGGCTTAAATAAAGAATTAACAATGTTAAAAGTTACAGAAAACCTTTTTGATAAGGATATTGCTAAAATTAAAAATTTCCGATAAAAAAGGAGATAATTAGAAATATGTTTTTTGGTAAAAAAAAATCAGTTTTGCATTCAAATAAAAATTTCAAAACATTTTTCCTCAAGAAATATCATATAATGTGTTTAATAATGTCAACTTCTTAAGTATATGTTTTTCATAAGAACTGACTTTATATACAACTTTCGCAAGGATGTTACATCCTAAACCTTTTCCCTTATATAAGCGTGTTTCGACGGCTTTTTGCCCCCCACACACTTTTTGAGGCCTCAAACAGTGAAAGAATGTCCTATTTAGGCCCCAAACACTGGTTTTCGTTTGAGAAATGTTGTTAAAAAAGTGACCACTTTTTCGGCGCCGCCCCCATCCAA
This sequence comes from Ruditapes philippinarum, assembly GCF_026571515.1. NCBI lineage: Eukaryota > Metazoa > Mollusca > Bivalvia > Venerida > Veneridae > Ruditapes > Ruditapes philippinarum. The sequence continues at coordinate 86,582 of NW_026859536.1, forward strand.
ATGTTACATCAGGGGGTTGCCTGAGTGGGTTTGAAGGGGGGGGCGGAGTACCCCTCATCGACAAGAAAATTTTGGACATGTGACAGGCTAAAAATGGCCTGAGGTCGATCTTAGGGTAACTAGTAACAGACACTGAAAAGCCTTTTACTCTATCTCAATTCATTGAGAAGTTGCAGCACTTTAAAATCAGTTTTGATGGGGAAAAAAAACAATGCAAAATAGTGATTTTTGGCAATTTTTGAGACGTCCGCCGTTGCCATGGTAACAGGAATTTAACGATTGAGCATGCTGTTACAGAGGCTATGGTGTAGTCTACATTTGTGCCGAGTTTCATCAGTATTGAAGGAAGCATTTTTCATAGTTTCATAGCAGTTTGAACTTGTTACAGGAGGCTTTTCAATGAAAACGGCAATTTTTCGCATATGCTCATGGGGTAAAAACATACAGGATCTTTAAGCAAGAATATATATATCAACTTCCTTACAACAAAATGAACATACAATAAATGTTGAAATAACACATGTATGTATGTATGTAGTTAAAGCTTAATGAAGGTCCATCCGCCCTTTCGGGCACAAAATGCAGCTTGCGCTGTCGAGTACGGACCCCGGACATGTCACCAGTCATGTCCTTAAAGAGTTAATTTTAAAGCACAAAATGGTGATAATTTACCTCCATGCAATTTTCACGGAGTATTAGCCAAAGATATGAATTTTGAGCCGAAAAGTAGGTCACTGTACGGCGGTCAATGAGAACCTAAATGTACAGTAACATGTGACAATAGGAAAGGTGTTTAGCCCTGAAAAGGGCTGTTGGTGCCAGTTATAGGCGGCCTGCCTTACAAGCCGTCTATCTGTACTAGGGGCTCACGCACCCTAGTACACCATCCTCATCGTCTCAGCCTACTTTGTAGGGCCACTCCCCTCGGCATTAGTCAGGCCACCGGCAGCTAACTTAACGAAGCAGCCGCCTTAAACGATTATAACTCGAACTTCCATCATCTGCCGATGCCCTGTGCCTTCTCAGCGACGTGCACGCTCCGAGGGGATGTGAGAAGGAATTGAAATAACACATAATTTTTTTTAGGTTCATTATAAGTTTTTATTTTAATGAAGAAAAGGCTAAGTATTTATCAAAATGTGTTTCAAATTACCTCCCTTTATTTACAGAACTTTAAATTCGATAATATCTATGTAAGATTTGTAATATTGGTAATAATTTATTTGAGTATCATGTTTATCATATTAGACTATTTAAGTTTTGAGGTACAGGGACTTTAAAAGAGTATACATACGCTATTATTTGTCATTTGTCTTTTGTTGTATTTGTTGTTAAATATTATGCGTGTATGATAGTAATTGTATACAATTATTCAGGATTCATGATTTAATTATCAAAGTACATAATTTGTAAAACAATCATTTACAATGCGTGCAAAAATCAAGGATTTTTCCAAAGTGTCATGTAAGATTATTATATAAATCAGCTTAATGTCGTCAGTTGTTGATTTTATTCAACATGGCAAGACTTAGTTATCTCTCCATTTATGTATTAAAACAATGTTCATTTGTTTAAGTTATTCAATAAGAGGTTGTTTATTAAAGCTGATAATATATGTCTTACAAACGAGGAATTACTTCAATTTCACACGATCTTTCCCAACAGACCTCGTACTTTTGCTTATTAGCATATATATACATACAGCGTACAAAGTATAAATTTTAATTTGTAAAAAAAAAAAAAAAAGTGTCTCTCACTTATTTGAAATAAAATTTGAAATTTTTAAAGTTTGAATATGTTAAATTTGTTAGATAATTAAGAAAAACTTGGGTTTTTTAAGTTTTTAAAAATACCACCTGCTCATGCGTTCATTTTGCAAACCTATGACACCACATGAAAAGTTCGGCTCATGCGTTCATTTTGAAAATTCTTTTTAACGATATTATACTCCAAAAATACGAAATAGAAATAGAACAGGCGTTCGGTGGATGAGGATATGTTAATAAAGAACCTTTAGAGCGATACAAATGTTTAGAAGTTTGCTTGGATGTCAAGTAATTGGCTATCAAAGAGCGATTTTACCAATTTTGTGATTTTTCTTGTGCAGTTGTCGATAATAATCTAATAAGTTAACAAAGATTTGGCGAGTTTGAGATGCCTGTCGGATAAAGTAATCATACGAGATCAGACTAGGCTATAAAGTTTTGTGAAATATGCATTTTTAAAGAAATTGAAGACAACTTTCTTACCACAGTATCGGTTTTCCACCTGTAAAATTGATCTCTTCATGCGTTCTCCGCCTGGGAAACATAGTGAACGATTGGACTCGGTGTATATACTTTCAAAGTTTATTTACAAATTATATGTATGCGTTTCGAATGCAATTGCTATTTCCACAGTTACTAAACTTTCACTGATTATCACTTTTCTAATCTCTTTTAGAAAAGGAGAATAATACATTATAACAGCGTAAATAATATATGTTGCACTTGGTGAGGACTGTGAACTATTTCAAACTCATTGAACAAATATGACTCGAAATCTTAGCATATAACTCTAATTATAAAAATCCTAAAGTTGTGCATAGTTTGTTTAAACGTTATGAATAATTTGCATTCATAGATATCTTAACAGATTCAAAGAAGGTAGAAAATTTAGATAGGGCTAGGCTTCTCAGTAATACATGTAATTGTTACATTAAAATACCGTAAGAGTTATTTAAAGTTTTTGACTTGAGATAATCATAAGTCAAATCTTAAGTCATTTTCATAAAGCCACTCGTAAGTAAAATTAATTTAAGTTAAGATAGAAAATTCACTTAACATAAATTTTACGATAAAAAAAAACGACGGTAGCAACGTTTAGGTAATATTATTGATGCGCAAGCACCATACATATGTATCAGTTTCCGGTTTTAAAATCTGTTGATGAAGAGCTTGATATATGTTTTGAAAACAATCATGTTATCCTTAAGACATTCAAATTAAATTTACAAGAAAAGGGTTATATAAACTGATTTTCTATCTTGATTGAAAATAATCTATTGGTCTTGGAGAATTGATTTTAAAAAATAATTCTAATTTAATTTGTGTTATTTTCAACATAATGTTCGAATATATTTATCCTTCCATTTATTTTGTTTGTTTTTGTTCTGTTTAAATAAAAGATGCGTGCTATTTTACTTATGAGAGAAAACATGTTACACGACTTAACGAATGGGGAACACATATCGTAATGTTACGAGAGGTTTTTGCACTTAATCCTGTGTTAAGATATTTTGTGAAAATGCGATTTATCGTTAGATTTTTCTTACGATAGAAATTCGTCATGAAAAGCTATGAAATACTCGCCAGCTAGTCCGAAGCTGTAATATGTATTACAGTATACAGTATATCTGCTATATCTATACAATAGGTAAAACAATAATTTAAAAGTAGATTTTAGATAAAAGATATGGTTTCGTGTAGCAATGTTTTTCATTTGTATGAAGATTTCTTTCAGCTGCATAATAAAGCCTTTAAAATATAGGCTCCATTCCTTAGGTGTGAAGTCATACGTATAGTTTATAATTTATTCATGCAAGTATCCAATATCCACAGTATAAAACTGGGGATTTTCTACATAAAATCCCCCAAAATAAAATTACGTGGCTGGGTATTTCTTAATGACTCTTTAAACAAACAAAAAATTCCTTTCCCATAACATGTAATTATTTATATTTATTATATATGTAAATTCAGCATATAAACATAGGAGATGTATATTAAATTAGTTGCTCAAGCGTCACCTGCATGGAAAAAAGTATAAGTTGATAACATTTATATTATTCGGTTGTACCATTTCGATATAACTTAAACTACAAGTTTCTCGTGATTCACATTCTTATCGAAAAAAGAAAACATTTTCTAAATAATGTGACATACTTAAACTGTCCTTTACCGATTTATATAAAAATAATGCATCATTAGAGAGTATACTAGCTCTCCATTCTCTATTAATCTCTGTTTTAAAACAGTGATAAAATAATTTTGATTTACGCCTGAAGGGTTTAACCATACATATAAAAGGAGATTTTCTTAAAGACCTCGTTGGGGCTTCCGTGGCCGAGTGGTTGAAGTCGTTGACTTGAGATCACAGGTCCCTCTCCACTGTAGGTTCGATCCTCACTCGGGTCGAAATCTTTCATGTGAGGAAGCCATCCAGCTGGCTTACGGAAGGTCGGTGGTTCTACCCAGGTGCCCGCTCGTGCCTAAAATTATGCCCGGAGGGGCACCTGGGGTCTTCCTCCACCAATAAAGCTGGAAAACAATCGACGAAAAATCTCGGCGGGACGCTCTAGGATGACCCGACTTGAGTGTACGGTCGCCCATATGGGCTTTCCGGCGGCGACCTTAAATAAACGCATAAAAAAAAGACCTCGTACACTTGCAAACAAGTTTGCATACCCTATATTTAAACCAGACATATCGAATTTATTGTTTGGAGTGGGGGCGGGGCAATCTTGGAGTTGTGACAGGCTAAAAATGGCTTAAGTTCGATCTTAACGTAACGTGTAACCAACGGTGAAAAGTTTTTGACTCAATCCATTGATAAGTTGCAGCACTGAAATCAGTTTTAATGGAAAAAAGTCAACGCAAAATAGTGATTTGGGGCATTTTTAGATGTCCCCCGATGTAATGGTAACAGGAAATTTATGAACTGGCTGTTACAAATGGCAGTTCAGGCTATTTTTGCCAAGTTTGATCAGTGTTGAAGCATTTTTTATAGTTTCATAGCAGTCTGAACTTGTAACAGGAGGCTTTTCAATGAAAACAGCCATTGTTGACAATATCATCATGAAGTAAAAGGTTTATTAGAAATATATTGTGTCGGCAGATTCGCAAACTTTTGAATGTGTATTCTTAGAGTAATTATTTCTTTAATTTCAATATTAAAAACTTTCCTAAAACTTACATTTAATTATCAAACATGCCTTATCAATAGTAATCAATAGATTGTATTGTTACTGCACATATAGTGTTTAATTCTAGCAGTATTGCAGGCTATACCTATACAAATTACCGGATATTGAATTAAGAAAATAATAAAGTAAAAAAGGACAATATCTACGAATCCTCCTACTCGACTACGGCCACTGCTTCTATGTATTTTATGGTAACAACAACGAGGACCTCGATCTCGAAAACACCTACAAGATTACTTAATCATCTACGGCCACGGCAGAAATGGTGGGTCCATCGCAGCAGCGGTGGATAAAAGTTTATGACTGAATTTTGTTATTATGTTTTAATATTTACTGAAAACACCTGGTGAGACGAGATCCCACATAATATTTTGCACTCTTACAACTTAGTTCATGCACACAGTGCAATTCATTGCCATTTATGCAAACACTTCTGTACAGTTTGACGACTTAAGAAGGCCGTGAGTTTCAGGCTTTGTCATAAAACATAGTAAAGGGATACTCGTTAAGATTAACAGAACATAATTCTTAAATACGAAGAACAATCTCTGTTTTGAATGTCACTGTGATATATCATACTGAGAACACCAATTTATATAAATTTTATCTTTACAGCGGGAGTGTTATTCGAGAAAAAGTTAATCTATCTATTACATTTTGCAAACACCTGTGCGTTATATGGCTTTAATTTTCTTTATTTTTTTTAATTGTGACATTTATCAAAGAAAAACGGTATTTATGGATTTATTTTTATTTCAATTGTTTAAAAATGTACTGAAAAACATAACAAGTTATCTGCCCCTGGAATAACCCCAAATGAGAAAAAAAATCGCATACACAAAACAAGATCGGTGACCCCTAAGTGGTTTTCGCTTCAACTGTTTCTGTTATCATATTCTAACATCATGCCAAGTTATAAGACTATATTCTGTAATTCTGCCTATATGTGTTTATAATACTGCAGGTTTGTTACGTCGCTTTACATTGAATAATCGTGGCGTTATATACATGTAGTTTAAATACGGCTGTATATATATAATTATGAAGAAATCTCACGGTTTTTTTTTTTTCTGAAAAAATGCTTGCTGTAGTATAAATTCCTTATAAATATTTCATACAGGTTATATGACCGTATATAAACAGTTGTTTGCAATATAACTGTTTATAAGGGCCATATACACATGTCAAAAAAGTATAACTAATATTCTAATACTGCTCGTGATTTTGTCTCAGATTTTTACTCCCTTTACAAAGTCTTTTTAAGGCAACAATAAGTCATTTTTATTGATAAAGTCATTAATGAACAGATAGGTAGAAGCTTTTTTCTTATTATTCCTTTTGTTTCCTTAGCGACAACAGGTTGTGAAATAAAAAATCGGCAGCCGTAGCAATCACCGCTTGAAAAATAGCCTTATTTGTCTTGTTAAAATCGAAATAATATCGGTCTGAGCGGTCTTGATCGGTTATTTCACACCGGTTTTGTCGTTTTGATGCGAAAAAATTCCTACGCATTAAAACTCCAAACCGGTGTTAAACATAGGAACTCTGGAACAGGACCGCATATTGCGGCGCATAAATCCGAATCCGTACCGGCCTTAATAATTGTTTGTCTGATCTTTGAATATATTTTCATATTATGCGAGCGTGTGGTCTTTAATTATCTAATCTCAATTTAATATAATCTGCTAATTTGAAAATCAGTCAAATTTACGGTATATTGAAGAAAGAAAAGGAGTGACATCCGCCATTTACCGCAAAGTTCGGCGTAAGTTATCCCCCTTGATATGCTTGATTTTTGTTTTAATTTTTCTAGTAATGAATACCAGACGAGGGCCTAAAATATTTATCTATGGATCATGTTTTAATATTCCTTTTTTCAGTTAGGCAAAATCAGTTGGACCATATTACTAAAGTGTCTGTTTTCTCCATGTTAACAAATCAAAACACGAATACGCCCGTTATAATGCCGCCTATACATGTCAACACGTGTAAACAATAAACCGTGAACGTTATATCCGGACGATACCTGATAGTTGACAAAAATAACGGGAACAAAATTCTGAAAAAATAGTAATCAATTGTAGCCAAAGGGGAAAAACTCATGCCGAAAACGTTGCGGCGAATGGCGGATGTCACTCCTTGTCTTTTTTTATAATACCGTAAAATTTGACCAGTTTTAAAAGAGACAGATTGGGTTCAATTGATAATATATTTTTTGAGGCCATATACTCGGATAATACTAAAAGATATTTAGATGTAGCAGAAACGTTTTTAAAAACCGTTACACGATCGAAAATATGCGCCGCAATCTGCGGTCCCGTTCTCGAGTTCCTATGGTGTTAAATAGCCGATCAACACCGCTCAGACCGATATTATTTCTTAAATAAACGTCACGATTTATATATGTCCATATTACTAATAATATAACCTATAAAACTCTTTAAAACTAATAATATGATAATCTCGAAAACGCCTTTAACATGTGTTAACTCTATGTTTGTATAACTCATATATGCCGCAATTCAAAAAATATATGCACGGGAACGCTTTTAATAAGGCAGAAATCGGCATGGGTATATGATAACATGTGACCACTGCTATATACATTATAAATGTCTGACACGTGTTTTTTTGTCTGGTTAAAAATTTTATTTATCACATTATGGAACTCCCTGCGCATTTGTAAATTTCTTTCGGTGGTGAATAAAGGTCAGGTGTAATGACTCCTAGTTTCAGCCGGGCCTTGGTTCTTCTTCGGTCTTGGTTTTCAAGTGCATGATCCCTGAAGGAAATAAATGTATAAATATAACGATAAAGGCCACTTGATATGTTCTAACCTTACTGCGCAATTCAACTCGAATGGTGAAAGAACTCAAAATCGACATCTTTGCTACTGTAATAAAAGGAAATTGTTTGTTGAACTTTTTTATGATAATACCTGCCAAATGAATTTTCAATGGAAGGAAAATGGAATCGGTACTCAGACATCTATTTATATATATCATTATATTGCTTTAAACACCAAATAAACACGTTTTTCTGAGGTCAAAGTGACTAAAATGTTGTTCTTGATTGAAAAGGACAATATATGTCATGCTAAACCCTAAAAGTTGAATAAATGCTATACGGCCCACCGCACTGCGATGAAGTGGAGTCCATTGCCGTCTGTGTTGTTATTATTTTTTTGTAATTTATTCTATATATATGCAATAACAATTTCCAAAAGTCCCAATATACGGTTGTTTTGTGCAAGTATCATTCATAAGATGTGATGCCAGTGTATAAAGGGGTCGTTTTGCATATAAACCAAAATTAGGCAAAAGTGGCGTCCCCTTGTCAAATTGTACAGACGTGTTTGCATAAATGACAATGAATTGCACCGTGTGCGTGTAATAAGTTGTAAGAATACATATACGGACTCCAGTTTCAGTAAAACATTACAACATAAAACAAAATTTAGTAAAATTCTTACCGACAACTGCAAACAGCCATATTTTATCCACCGCTTCTGCGACGAATACCCCGCCGCTGCTGCGATGGACCCACCACTTCAGCGAAAGATATGGCCAGTTTGCAGTCACAACTACGAATTCTACGACTTTTACGACTACGAGTCGTTTTCTAGTGCAAAGACGACATGTACCACATGTAAAAAACGATTATTCTTCTACGATTTCAAATACAGTTACAACTTTCAGTTCGGCTACTAGTAATATGAGTTTTAGACAACGAGGGCAGTTTACAACTACAACTTTTGCGACTAGAACTTTTCAGACCACGAATACGACGATAACGACCATTACTTCGACATAAAGGATTACAAGAATTTAAGTGACAGTCGACGATGAGTACCACTAGCACGACTTCTTCGACTATACGAATATGATCACGTCAACACTTACTGTTACGACTACGATCACAGCTACAACGACTGCGACCATGACTGCGATATTTACGATAACTGTTATGACTACAAAAACAGATACAACAGCGTTACTTTTTATGACAACGGTTTTTACGAACGACGCCTACGACCATGTCGGCTTCAACTACAGTGTCTACGCTGACGACTCCAACAATGACGACTTCGGCTGACTATGACGATGACTACTAAGACGTTAACTTCAACTACGACAACTCCGCCAGAAAAATCAATAGGGTCTATTTCCTGATCATCACTTAATTTCTGCAGGCAAAAGAATCTTTCTGTTTTGATGAAACAATGTCTTTTTTTTTAGTCAAAGTGAACTTGAACTTTGATTTATCGCTCTATTATCACAATGTTTCATTTTCCACAGACACTTGGGGTTTGGAGCTCAAAACGCCTTTAAAATCCAAATAAAATGCATATTTGTCAATCTCACCATATGTACTGATCATATATATCAAAAAAACTTAATATAAGCCGTTTTGAAAAAAAAATATATTTCAACATCTATAATAATACACAAGATAAAAATGTTCGCCGGAAAAAATCCGCACCCCTACCGTCATAATCACCATGTATTTTATTCCATTTCCAATATTTTAACATAATCCTTTGGTCCATCGACACAGAAGATATAATTCTTCACGATGATGGTCAATTTTAAACTTCAACGGTAATATAAACAACGCAACAGCCGAAATAAACATCAAGATTATCGCCGTTTTCCTCCATTGACAAAATCTTTCGATAAATTCAAACGTGCCAGTCGGCTATGAACGAAGCCATCCGATTATGTGGTTCCCAAACTTAAAAGCGCTGCGCATTTTGCACACGGCAAAGCTGGGGCCACATAATCGGATAGCTTCGTTCATAGCCGACTGGTCCATTGAATTTATCGAAAGATTTTGTAAATGGAGGAAAACGGCGATAATCTTGATGTTTATTTCGGCTGTTGCGTTGTTTATATTACCGTTGAAGTTTAAAATTGACCATCATCGTGAAGAATTATATCTTCTGTGTCGATGGACCAAAGGATTATGTGAAAATATTGGAAATGGAATAAAATACATGGTGATTATGACGGTAGGGGTGCGGATTTTTTCCGGCGAACATTTTTATCTTGTGTATTATTATAGATGTTGAAATATGATTTTTTTTCAAAACGGCTTATATTAAGTTTTTTTTATATATATGATCAGTACATGTGCTGGGATTGACAAATATGCATTTTATTTGGATTTTAAAGGCGTTTTGAGCTCCAAACCCCAAGTGTCTGTGTCATTTTCTGGTTATAATCAAAACAGTTACCAATATGAAAACTGTAGTAAAATGATGGCAATGGTTTTACACTTTCATTATGAGTGAACTATTAATTGTATTAAGACAAAACATATTTTTTCGAAAATGGGTGTACACACTCAACGTATTACAGCCTTCGTTACCTGTATTCGTTGTCAACTAATGAATACATCTCACCGAAAAATAAATACGTTTTAATTAATCTATACAGCGCATGCGTAGGCTATATACTTTGCGAGCTGTATACGTACAACACTGCAGTCTGTGTATGATTACTTACACGACGGTAAGAAAGATCGCTGGTAAATGTACCCCAGCTTGTTTGTCCCAAATATCTTATTTTATATACTTTTCAGCTTAAAATAAAGTCTTGTACTGAAACAAAATTATAATATGTATGAACTGTCAGGTTGACAGATTACGTCTCATAAGTGCATATTTGTTTTCAAAACAAGAAAGACCTGTATAACAAAATTTTCCAGTTTAATTAACAATGTAAAGATATAAATAATTTTCAAGTCAGCAAAAACAGAAAGAGAACATTTTAAACATCATGACAATTGCCAGGCTAAGATAACAGTTACTAAAATCAAAACAACTGATGCTATGACTACTGCTAATATGATCTTCTTTCTTCTCGACGAACTCTGAAATAAATAAAAAAAGACCGGTGAATTAGGTTGAACGTGTCTTACTGAATTGAGTTCCGCTCAAGCCGGTGCTAGGGGCGTAAGGAATGCTGCACTTATTCATTATCCCTCATGTACAGATTCAATCAAACCGAGTCTGCAATTTTCATGTAATTTTGTTGTGATTAATGCTTCCGAGGGATCACTTTGTTTCCAGATTTGTTTAACTGTCCTTCCAAATTAGTTTATGTTTTGCCTATTCCCTGACACAAATGATTAGAAATTGCATTCAATTAATATCGCAAAATATAAGAATGGTTAAATCTTCAATAAATGAGGAATAAATGAAACAATTTGAAAAAAATAATAAAATTGATTTAAGTTCAATAGGGTAAAACAATTAATTTTCCAGTAGAACACTAAAATAATACCGATATTTGCAATAAATTGTATATATTTAAATGCAAATCAAAACTTATGTTCAATAAACCGTTGTTAATGTTCAGTTGAAACAAACAAAAAACACAACTGTTATTTTTTCCTGGGCTTTGTAGTGGCTACATCCCGCAAACATCGCCTATGCTTTTTATTATCTTATATTATGGTATTCATATTATACATTTAGATAACATTTTACATAATTTTCATGTTTTGCATTTAAGACTAAAATGTATTTCAAAGAATGATCACCAGATGCATTATTTTATGAACGAGGTACTACGAGTTGAAATATAATAACTGATGTTCACTAGTAAAATATAATTTAATTTAGCATGCAAAACAAAGATTTTTCTTAAGTTATATATTTCATGCATTTTTGTGGTGTAAGTCAAATCATTTTGCCTCGTAACGTCAATCACCAAAGGATGGTCTACAGTAACGATGGTAAGGAAACTACCCGCCTGTATGACTGAAATACTGTTGGGGAAAAGGCGTAAAATGAAACAAACAAAACCAAAGGATGGCGTAAGTATATTCATCTTGGTAACAACTTGGTTATTGTATTGTTTCTTACATTTTATGTGTTTCCATTTACCAAACACTTACGACCGAGTGCCTTCGATTACTGTGAAATTATATTTTAATATTTTCACTGTGAAACAACTTCTACACTATCTTACTGAAGAGTAAACATTACACACAACAAACTTTCAAATTACAAAAATTGGCACAATTTTCAGTCAGGTAACTAATTTTCCTTAAAAAGAAAAAACGTTTTTGTAAAATAACAATATCCTAGACAACTTACAACGTTTTCTTCTGCTTGTTGCAGCTCCTCGACTGCAGTTTCTATATTCAATACAGCTACATCAAGATTATCCTCAACTTCAGCTACAATATAAATCATGTAAATGCTAACAGTGAAACAAATTACCATGTTAAGTGCCTCAAAATTAGAGCAGTCTAAGAAGAACATGACTCTCGGTTGATTAAGAAAAGGAAACGTTCCCACGGAAGAACGAATTCGGAAGTATAATTGTTTAATGTTACAACATTCATAAACATTATGTAAGTAAATACAAATATATGAAAATCCATGAAGTATATGAACGTGGCCTAAAAAGAATAAGTAACTTAATAATATCTATTATTGCCTTGCTCTTCAACCATACCAGCAAGCTCTTTGAAAATGTCATGGACATCACATATGTCTTGCTGAAATTTCAGACAAATTATTTTATGCTTTTGATATGAATTGTACATTATACCACATCCGTTAAGTACCATACGTGAGTAAAACCGATTGATAGTTTTATATAATTTATAGATTTGACCAAAGCTACATCATGTACCAAACATTAGCAGATGTCTGCTTGGAAATACTACATGCCAAATATCAAAGGTCTGGACATCAAAATTTCATACAAGAAGACTACTGTTTTGATTTACTTTGTAAGTCTTTTTAACCTAAGTTATTCCAAGGCTGGACCTTATTTGTCCACAGGGGCATGATCATTTTTGTAAACTACAACACAAAATTTTGTTTGGGAAATATCGAAGGTCTGGGTATATCAATTTCATGCAAGAAGACTAAAAAATGTTTTCCTAAATAAGTCTTAATAAAATAAGAAACCCCCGGGACGGGGACATTTATTACTTAAGGGGAACTACTTACCTAATATAAGTGGAGGATAACATGCCAAATTATATATTTTCTCAAAGTGGCATTAATTATATAACATTTTAGAGGTACACTAGGTAATGCTACATGCCAAATATCTGATCTCTTGGAAATGCTGTTTCACAAAAAATTAATACACTGGCTTTTTTCAATATAACAACCCATATAATCTTAGTGACGCCAAGTGCGAGGATTATCTTTACTCAAGGACCATTGACACGATGTATATAACTTATAAACTTTTTGCTTAACTTGAACAGGCTCAATCAAAAAGAACCTGCAACAGTTCTATTTTGAGGTCCTGGGCATTCTGTAGCAACTTTGGTTTTTGTTTGCCATATTCTGGAACAATTTAAGTTTCGCCAGAACATATTTAAAAAAATGGAGAAGTGACAGTCTCAGACTCAGATTGATTCAGGTGAATAAAATCAGTATTCTCCAAATACCAGAATAATCTAACAACATTGATATGAAGAAGCAAAAACCCACAAAATTGCTGAAAACAGGAGTATTACAAATATTGAAAAAGTGATTGCATATGGAATCATACTTTAATTAGATATAGAATTTACGCACATGTTTCCCCCAGTGTTGTAATACAAATTCATGTATCTATAGATATATTTTTTCATAGCAAGGGAAGTAACTCTGTAAAATATGGTGTCAATTCTATACGGCACTGTAATGATTGTCTCGCATTACTATTGTCTCTCAAAAGATAATATTCGTGAAACTATTAACATACCTCCAATTGTTTTAGTTCTTGTTCTCTTTCTTTGATCAAATCTAGATCAACTTCCGCTTGAATCATTTCTGCTTGAATATGCTCACTATGTCAAAATATATAAACAATACAAAATGTTACCATCATTGACAAATTTTATTTGTATTTCATAAATGATAAAAGTATTTTCAGGCTATGTGTTATTCAAAAAGGAAGTAAGATGGTTATAATAGAACTTACCCGTCTTTGATCAGTTCTCCTCTTTCATCAACATCTATGTCCTTGAAATATATAAATAATGTGATAATCTCACCTCAAACAGTAAATTATTTTCTTCAAACTCATTGTTAAATATAAGACTAATAGTCTTTGTCAATTAAGCTGCCTTGCGGACTTCTAATAATCATATTGAAAAATTTCTATCAAGCTAGTTCATTAAATGAATTTATTTATAATACTGGTGTCAATTTTAGCAATTGCACGAGTCCAGTGTTTTTTATAATATGTAAACAAATATACAAATGTTGTTGTTTCTTTAGATTTAATGTCAATTTTAATTAAAAGAATATCAGATATGGAAATCCTTTTACATAAATGCCTGATTTCATAAGAGATTTTCGAAGACTTTCACGTTCTTTCGCTCGGATAGTCTTCTGCAGATCGTTGTACTCCTTCAGTATGTCATGAAAACTTTCCTTGAACCGTCTATGTTGAATAGTTTTTTCTTTAAGCTAAAATATAAAGGAGGTCAAGATATGCCTCAAAATATAAAATGCATATAGTGAAGCACTGAAGACACTTAACATATAAATAGGTGTAGAAACGTAATATAGCTGTACAGCATGGCACCAAAAAATGATAAGAAGGAAACTTAAAACAAAAACCGTTTAAGAAATGTTGCAAACTCCGCTTGATTGAGCACGGACAGACGGTCGTGATAAAACTGCAAGCCTGTGATCTGCCGATTATTCAGAGCAATACTTTTATCTTTCAGTGATGTAGCATCAAATTAAAACTAATTTTAGCTTATTGAATATATTAAGTTTTATTTGTTTGAGGAATAGTAGGGGTAAAATCAGAAATCTTTAAATTCACCAACCCGTACTGTACGGATAAACTCATTGTGATTTTTTTCATGCTTTTTTTTTAAATGAACATTATAGCATTGCACATTACAACAGTTAACTGCTCAGTAATATGTAATAGTGAAACATTCAAACCTCAGCATCATCGAACACAGGAGAATCTCCATATATCTTTATTGCCATGTTGGTGTCTTTTGTAAGTTGATTAGTTTCCGATTGAACAGCGCTCCTGTAGAAATATAAACCGAATTTATGAAAAATTTACAAAAGACAGGTGGGGACATTTCAACTCCATGAATTCCCTATTTTTTCTTCGTGAATTCACAATTTTAACTTCAAGAGTTCATGATTTTAGAATCATGAATTTACGACTCCAACTTGAAATCGTGAAGTTGAAATCGTGAATCCGGATTTTATGAAGTTAAAGTCTACCATCCTGTCTTTCGAAATGGCTTTCCCACTTGTAAAGCCTACATTGTCTACAGATAATGTCCTGAAGATTTCATATTTGTATCACCATTTGCACTATTTTTACAGAAGAGACTATATTTCCCGCCCCACTATATTGGATAATAAGAGTAAGAAAGTACATTCTTTTAAATGAAAAACAAATACAAAGTTTTGTGACGAAAAACATGAAATACAATGCCGTCCACTTTTTAGGGAAAATATATTATGGTAATAAAATTGATTACGAACCGCTGCGAATTGGAAGGTTTGAAGGGAAGCTAATTTTATACCGTATTCAGAAGCTGTCAGCTGTTTATAAATCATAATTTTTTCCAATACTTACTTCCTTAAGTCCTTGGAGTCATTTGTACTGTTATAAGTGGTCATATGTAATCCTATTATCAGAATATTTCGTGTTAACATTTTTAAGATGATATTATAATGATGGCTATTTAAACGGCAGCTTTTAGTAACCAAAGAGTCACACTAACATTACTTATGATTTATTCGAAACCTACTTTATAAATATAAATCTGAAATACTGTCCGGAAGGATTATGACGCTGGCTTTGCTTCAAATTGTTACCAAGAGTCTGGTATATCAAAGTCCAGCATAGAATGTTAATATCAATTATATTTAAAAGCTACTTAGTTACAGTATATTAATAACATAAAGGTTTGTGAGTAAAGTAAAAATATTATTCTGAGGAAAATACTGTTACCCGAAGCGTTTGCCGTGGGTAACAGTTACTTCACGAGGTATGATATCATTGCTAATACCCGAAAATCTATTTAACATTTATTTTATTATCCCAAACAAATTAAAATACTTCATTGACACACGTTTTCTAGTGAAAAAGTATTATAACCCTTCACTTCTTTTGTAATGTTAATTTCCCATAGGCTACTGGGAGCTATTCTTACTGTTACAGGAAGTGTACCATGTGACTAAGAAATTTGTACTGTAACAGGGTTACAGTACTTTTAAAATCTGGTCACTTGCAAGGTAAGGATAGTTGACTTATTGTTACTCTTGGTTTAAGTTTGTTACAGGTAGATTTATTTGAATTTTTCAAATGATTTGTTCGGGGTAATAACGCCTCGGGAAAGAGTATTTACCTGGGATGATATTTTTAATGTTACTCACAAACCCATATGTTATTTATATACTGTAACCTATATGACAGTACATTTTTTTAATCAATCATACACTTGAATTAACATCTCATTGGTCTTTGGGAAATTAACTTTACAAAAATAGTGAGGGGTAATAATACAAAATATATGCTCGTAAAGTGTGCTTTAGGATTGTATCAATATACAATTTGATACACTACAGAATATAGTACAAAAACTCTTGATCTTAACTGAAAAGACAATTCTTATTAAAGCAACATATGTGAAATGCAACCATTAATTAAATGTTACATATATTTTCAAATTATTCATATAGTATGAGCTCATAAAGGTTTAAGACTGTAACATTTGCAACATACAACTTATGTCTGAGGTCTCTGGAATCCAACGATGATCCTACACTGTCTATCATCTTTTTAAGTTGTTGAGCTAAAAGAAGAACAGGTAAACATTACATAGTTAACGCAACTGATTATAATTTAACAATTTTGTAATATAAGTCTTATCGTAACATTCATGTTAAAAATATGAAATCATTGCAATTAGTGTATTCAAATATAATAGCTGCAATCATTGCGAGACACATGGGTATGATAAACTATCTAGCTTTAACTCCTTGTGATAATTCTGATTTGTTTAATTTCTGTGATAGTTTACGAAGTGTTGTAACTTAATCTTACTATTACGAGCAATCTTCTGTAGGCAGCTACTGATTTTCTCTTCGGCTGACAAATCGTCTTGGAGTATGTCTGAAAACAACACAGAATTCTTACACATATTTATTGTATAATACATAACTACTAATATAATCGAATATAGACCAGGTTAGACTATAAGTATACATTTTGTGAACAATACGACGTATTAATTGACTCGACGAACAAATATAGCAGCGGTTTTCTAAGATACAATTCTTTCGTCTTGTAGGTCGCTTAGATGTCGCAGATTCGATCACAAAGCAAATTTCTCTTTAATACATTACATGTATAGAAAAGGAAAAGGGAAACTCTCAACTTATTATTTGTATTTAGAAAAATATTAAATGTGTGGATATAATGTGTTCGGCTTATGTATAATGCTATCTTCTTTACAACTTAACATTTCAGTGATAAAACATTAATGAATAAGGCTAGCGCTTGCGAATACAAAAT
Source organism: Ruditapes philippinarum (assembly GCF_026571515.1). NCBI lineage: Eukaryota > Metazoa > Mollusca > Bivalvia > Venerida > Veneridae > Ruditapes > Ruditapes philippinarum. The sequence continues at coordinate 104,069 of NW_026859536.1, forward strand.
GACATTGGCATGACTTCACATTTAATTAATAACTTTTCAGGTCATACAACTCACATACAATGTCATCTCAATGATGTGACATAGATGTCTTAAAACAAAAAAATAATGTTTGCATACGAAATAACAGTACATAAACATCTATTGGTACAAAAATTACTATTTATAATATGCATTTATATATTTTACTTACCCGCTGAATGTGTACTTTCCGCAAATCCTCGAAAGGATCCTTTACCAACAACCACCGCCATATTGTTTGTGATAAATATGATTTAAGACTAAGAAAAATAAAAAATATCTTTACACGGACATTTAAAAGTTACATTTTCTGTTAGACAGTACTTAGTATCACCAGATAAGATATGTTTCAAATGATAAAATCCTTTCAATCTATAACAGAACAGTTACAAATAATGTCATGACGTGACATTTTAATGATATCCTCACATTTATAAAGACATACAGTAACATTGATCTCATCTCCTAGTTAAGTAGATACCAACACTGTATTTAAGATACCAACACTGTATTTAAGAATAGTCGGATATTGACACTTCAAAAGGATTCACTATAAACTCGTCAGTGTGCACGAAATAAGCTTTTTATAGTGTGGTGTAACCGGATTTAAATTCGTATACCAGGAAGCTTCAGACATATCATGTACATACAGTTATCATTGTTAACATTGATAATACGTTTCGTAATTTAAGGGAACTACACGATGAAGATATTTATTATTTGTGTAAGATAGTGACACTGGAGTTTTTACATGTTTTTTTCTGTATATGTCTGAACATAATTTACGTACAAACTATATTATATGAACATTTTATAAATGTTTCATCACTTTTATATACTTATATTTTTATATTAAACAGAAGACACGTTTAAAGTATCGGACATTAGTTACACGAGCCTAGTAATACATGTATAACCTGTTATAGAGGATCACCATAATGACCTGTTCATATAACACTACATAAAGTAGTGAACACAATAATTTGAATATATAATTTTCGAAATTAACGTTGAAATAGAAGAAAAGAATACTTTTACAATACTGAATCGGTTGGTATTTTGTTTAAATGACTTCGAAACATTTAATTTAAACAATCTTATTCATTGGTATCTTTATTATTAGAATTTTAGCGATTTGTTATTAAAAGGAAAATTATCACGTGACTTATAACCAGTTTCACAGCATTATATAAGGATATATGACATACATTGAAGAAAATAATAGTTTGCATGCATTGCTCCTAAAACACACCTGGTAAATGATAGAGCTACCTCTTTATACGGTAAATCGCTCTATCGCTACTTCCGAGCTAGTGCATGTCGCTAAAATCAAGTGTCAAGTGTTTTCATTTTTTATATATTTTGTAAACTCGACACCAAATGTCAAAATTCAGAGAATGCTATGCGATGTAGATTTGATTAAAGTTTCCAGAAAACGTAAAGTTATCATACTTTTGTTTAAAATGTTGTTGTTGCGGCGTTTCCCAGTTAGCGAATTCAGCGTTGAAATGGACCGTTTCATCAAGAAACAGATTATTTTTTCCTCCAATTTTCATCTAAACAGCGATTCAGTCTAAAAATGAAATAAGATTGAAATCAGATCAAAACATTTGTTAATAAAGAAAACATTGGATATTTGTTCTTAGAGAAAAATCTGTCGTGGAGGCAGTCATGTCGCCAAGGAGATAGCTCTATGGTTACGCACAAAGTTTCTGATTGTTTGTGTATATTTTATTAATAAAATTATCACGACCAAAAAATATAATAAAAACAATATTATATTAATGTTATTACTATACATGTACATGTATATCATGACGTAATTTGAATAATAAAACATTAACATTTACAAATTATGTTCAAATTGTTATCATCTCAATTGTTTTTCACTGTACATAACTTTGTGTTAGACAGCATATTGTATTATCTATATTTGTGTAGTATTAAATGAAGTATTGAACCTGCGCACATTCAATATACATATCTAATCACTTTTGCCACATTACATTAATACATTAATAACTGAACTTTAAATACATGTTAAGTTTTTTTGTACAGAACTTACAAAACATAAGCATAGTAAATATTTGTCCGTTTCAGAGAACTGTATTAACATCGTGTATATCAAGACAAGAGTAGTTTTGCTAATGTGTCGGGTACACCGAATATCAAAATCTATAATGTAATATACATGTATACGTTATTGATCATTTTTGTATTTTAACATACGACGAAACTCAAATGTCAGATCGGAATTCTCATGAATAATCTTGAAAAATAAATATTGTCATAGAAGTATGTTTGATGATGTTTAAAATATAATGTCTCAGCAACCGTATGCGCTAATTCACTTCTTTCAATTTAATGTACAATAAAGATATTGGTTCATTTTAAAAAATGACCAATAAAGTTTCTGTCATACGTTTAGATTTTTCACAAAATTTATCAAAAATTTCTTACTTGTGTGGCGCCAGCTGTCAAAGATTGATTTGAACTTTTTCACCTCTATTCGGAGAGTCACAAATAAATACAAAGCTATCAAAATGCTTTGTTTCGGGTGAAAACCCAAAAATACAGCTCATTTCCTACACATAAACAAGAAAGATCTACAATGACAGAGAAAAATCAAAAGTTTCCAGTGGAGGCAATCCGGGCAAGTACGGACGAGAAGGTATCTACGGACATAATTCATTTAAGTATCCGTTATAAGTGTATCACAGTTTGTGGACAACTGACACGCTTTAAATCTGTGGTATTTATTCGTTAAAATCATGTGACGTAAGATTTGAAATTACGTCATGACACGCATGCGCAAGTGACTGGCCGCGTGTTTTTTCTTCATCTTTGTTGACATTCAAGATAGCTCAGTCCTAACTACCGCGAGGTATACCCGCGTATTTATTGATATTGTTATGTATGCAATATCTTACCAGTTGGTATTTCCAATATTATCATTGTTCTATTTTTAAAACATTTACTACATGCATGTCAACAAAAAGTTTCTTACCTGTTGTAGGAAATTCTAAATTATAATTCATGCATTATATTTAAAGTGACTTTATGCTCATATTTTCATAGTTAAGTTGAGCTGAATTGACTTTTTATTTCAAAAGATTGACTGTTAAAATGGTGTTTGACTAACAGTTGATATTGGAAAATGTTCAAGATAAAATATAAATCTGCCTAATATATAAAAAGACTGCCCCACTCTTTCTATAAACTGAGCGTTATGGGTTAATTCTTATAGATGTTTGCAGAGATTTTATTTGGATTTGTGCATTACTTATTGTTTATGGGAAGTAAATTATAAAATTAAAAGGAAATATGGCAGAATGAAACCTTATTTTGAAATTCACCTGTTCACTCACTATATACCCTTGGATGGGCATAATGTCACTTTAAACAAAAACTTCCGAAATGTTCTTTATTGTTAAAGTTTCTAAATTATAATTATTGTAAAACATAATAAACTTTTCTAAAATTTTCTTAGTTAATATATATAAAGTAACATTTTTCATTATCTTTATCTTTTAAGTCATCAGTTACCGTTTAAAACATCAATATACTTAAAGTATTATTCAACTTTAATATTAAGTAATTTATTGGAGCTTGTAGTCTAAACTTTCAAAATATATCAGTTATCCTATGTGGAAATCTCTTTGAACGAAGAAAAATGAGTATTTTTAAAGTGTCCGTACATTCTCACCAAAAGCTACGGACATACTTCAATAAAGATGAACTAATCCATAAGTTCATTTGTTACACGATTAAAAAAGAGATGAAAATAATATTCTGCTAGATCTTCATTAAGAGCTCAATAATGCAATTCGGTAGATCTACTTTATATTTAAAACAAATTCATGGTTAAAGATCTATGAAACTGTCAATTTTGTTTATTTGATTGCAAAAAAATAGTATTTTTGTTCTGTTCGTCTGTCTGTCCGTGTGTGTTGTAGTGTTGTATAGTAGCATTATTGCAGTCTATGTTTTTCATATCCGCTGCTGTGTATTTCTTTTCATTATCTCGTGCCAGTACACGTGCTTTCTCCACCGCTGCCCATTTTCCCTTTCTACCTTCTAACATTTTCTGTCCGCCAGCTCAATCCTTCCTCTTTATAAAATTGATTACATTACCATGTCTCTCCAGGACAAGTTAAAATGAACAGCAACATCGTCAGTCTGATTTCTACACTTCTAGAACTTCTTGGCAAAGAACGCAGAGAAGATATTTGGTTGGGGGCAAATTGACATATTTGTTAGAACATGAAATAATGTTCGAACATAATCTAATATACGATCTCCATGCTTTTCTGATAAAATTGGTTTATACGTAAGTATCCGCTTGTAGCTGTCCGCATTCTCGATAGGATAGAGAAGTGGCAACAAAAGAATGAACCTGCCCAGAGTCAAATATTCCTTGTAAATTGTATATCGGACCTGATCGATGAAGAACTTGAATTTTTAAATGTTGCATGTGATGAATTAAAATGTTTCACCTTATAAACTGATGTTTATGACGGACGGATGTATATCATGTTGAAATAAATAGAAAACGAGCCTTGCATTTCATTGTTTTATTTCAGATAATAAGTGAAAGGTTAGCACTAAAATAAAATGTCAAGAGCTAGCCTGATAATTTGTCATCGATACGCTGGATGTCACACTTATTTCTTTACACACCAATTGGGAGTCCCTACTTAAACTTCGCATATTTCCATAACTAATTATAACGTGTAATAGTTTGGCATGACGACTTCTTGGTCTGTTCCTACATATATTGGGTGTGGAAAATTTCTTGCCTTAAAAAGCATCATTTATAGTTTAAACATATTTTATTCCCATATATACACATGCATTCACACAGTTTAACAATTACAAATTTACATAATGGAAAAGGATAAGAATGAAAGACAAATGTCTTATAAAGTTTTTCTCCCTGACAAGACTTCTTTGTACAAAAATTGTACAATTTGAAAGGCAAGATTGAGTAATTTTTGTGCAAGGTGTCGATACCCACAAAGAGATTGTCTAGTTTCTCTTCGTGGTAGGCAGGAATACTGTTGTATGTTTTCTCCTCCTCTTGGAATGTTTTGCGTTTTGTGCAGTAGTGTCCATTAGCACGAAGAGCAGTAATGTAAATGTCAAATGTTAGAAACGCGCTAAAAATGAATACACTTGGCAAGGATGTTCCATTTCATGCGAAACTGGTTATTTTGACATTTGACATGTATCATGTTTTGCATCAATAAAATTGACGTTGTAGTTCTTTACCAAATTTGCTCATATTAAACAATGCGGTATAACTTGACTCTGCCCCAGGGGTCGTTATAAGAAAAAACATTTTAATCTGTTTGACCTTGGCCTTGTCATAAAGGTTGAGCGATGTAGTGTCATCATGGCCCTCTAGTTAATTTTCACAATTGTTTCAGTATGCCGAGGAAATATATATACAAAAAGAGGGACAAAACTCAGAATTACGATCAGCTGACTTTAGAAAAGGCTGTAAAAGATGGGTCCATGTCTGTGAGGAAAGCCGCTGTCCATTTTGGTGTACCTAAAAGCACCATTGGTGACCGTATGAGCGGAAAACATGATCTTCATGTACATAGTGGCAGGCCGCCTTGCATTCCTCGTGAAATCGAGCAAGGAATCGTGGATGCCTTGAAAATGGCCGCCCGTCGGGGGATTGGACTAACATGGGAAGCAGGTGCTGTTGCGGACAAACGAATTGTGCCAAAAATTGAAAATTGGGTCAAGCTATACAAAATTTAGGGCTGGCAAAGACTGGTGGGAGTGTGTAAAAAGAAGCCATCCTGACATTGTAGTGCGTAAGCCTGAAAAGCTGACGACAACTCGTGCTCGAATGATGAATAGGGAAGTCATTGGCAAGTATTTTGCTGATCTGGAAACAAATGTTTACGGGCTAGGTCTTACTGACAAACCATGGAAAATATGGAATTGTGACGAAATGGGAAAACATTTTGAGCATGACCCTGTTAAAGTTATAGCAGCAAATGGAGAGAAAAATTGCTTAGGACGTACAAGTGTGTGAGTGCGTCTGGGTAATACATGCCACCAATGTTTGTAGTAAAGGGGAAAATTGCAAGATCAGTATATGGCTTCAAAACAAAGGTTGCACCGGAAGGCTCTCGTTGGCAACCAAATGGGTGGATGGATGACACTATCGGGAAGCGTTGGTTCAACAATATTTTTTTGCAAAACTGCGGCCCTTTAAGACCCCAGCTATAAATACTAGACGGGCACTCGCCGCACGAAACCTTGGACATTTTGATGCGTGCAATGGAATAGAATATACACATTCTTGCTTTGCCTCCACACACTACACACGCCTTGCAACCACTAGACAAGACAGTCTTCGGGCCACTGAACCGCGCTTACAATGAAGCATGCAGGCAAACCCACTTAATCAGGTAAACAAGTGGTCGTTTCCCGGACTGTTTGCACAGGCCCGGGAAACTGCTGTGACGTCTGTTAACATACAGATCGAGTTCAGATCATGTGGAATTCATCCACTTAACAATAGCATTATTCCCGATGCTGCATTTGGTCCGAGTGAGCCGACTGATGTACATGTACCATTGCCGGTCCCCAGATACAACAGAAAGAACCGGAGAGTTGTCAATGTTCTCCTAGAGTTGCCTTTGTACACGGCAACTCCCATGGAAGATGAGAATGACATTACAACAAATGGCGTTCCTATGACGTTCGATGATTCCGCTGTCATCCCTAAAGATGAATACTTGGCACCAATTTTAGACATAAGAGATCCACACCAACTGTTTGAATTAATATCCGATGAGAATGTTGTAATTAATCCACTTATAGATGGAGCTGGTATTGCCGTGATCATTCCGGAAACCACAGACAAAAAATGCGTCCCAGTGACCGATCTCGATCAACAGATCGACTCGTTCTTTCTGCCATCTTCGTCTTCTGATGGAAACTCAGCTAAACTGAAAAATAAAGAAAATACTAAATTTAAACGCAAGGCAATAACATTCCATCGCTTATTGACAACAGAATTCAACAGAAAATGAATCTGGAAATGGAAAAAAATAAAAAAGAAAAGAGAAAGAACGAAAAGAAAAAGCGTCCGTTACAATCAAACAAATAAGTACATATAAGCAGGAGCACTCTGACAGTCTGAGCAGTTCAATGTTACCTACTGTTATGATTAAAAACTGACAATTGAATGTTAAAATATGATAAACAAGATCAACAAGGAAAGGCGGCGTTCAATGAACGCAACCCCCATATGACCCAGCAACAAGAACCAATGGCAAGGAGCCCAGGCGGACCCAAACAAAAACAGGACAGGGCAAAGACAGAGCACGGACAGGTTAATCATTAAATGATAAATAATTTGTAACTGATTAGGAGTTCAAAGAAAATAATAATAGGCCCACAAAGGGGAAGGGGACAGGAGATCGGGGTAAGGGGGGTGGTAATCAAAGAAATAAAAACTAGAGGCAATGGGGAAGATACTTACCGTAGACGAGAAAACAACAAGGGACGCAAGCAAGTGTCACCAAAACAGTATAAAACAACATAGACATACATCTGAGGAACACAGTGGGGCGCCGCCTTGAAACGGTCAGCAGCATAATAATGATTGCTGGGGAGTTAAAACCGGTTAATGGTGCACCAAACCTCGCTCTTAGCCCCACCATGTTCCTATAAACGAGATAGTGTAAATAAAATGAATCCCCGCCAAGTGAAATTCTAACAGTTGTCATGGTTACAAAAGGTTAAATAAGTAAAACACTAAAATGATCATGTAGAAACATATAAAAGCAAACCCAATGACCATAACAATACTCAATGTCCTAAAGGAAGACAGAGCAACAAGAAAATCACCTACAAGGGCCCGACGAAGCAAGGCAGAAGACGAACATTAAGACAATTCAGTCCGAAAGAGCTTTACGAACTATCCATCATAGAGTCTCCCACTGTCTGTCAGATGCAATCAAAAGAGGAAAGTGTAGTGTCCAGCTGTAAAAGGGTTGAACACTAAACATGCAGTATGTCTTAAAATAGTAGGGTCATAACCTCTTCTAATAAAACGTTTAATGATTTTAGTAAAAACAGCAGAAAAATTACCATGACCCAAAATCTTACGAAGTTTGTAAATCACATCGCCATAAAAACCAGGCTGGCTAATCCCTTGTCGCAGAAGAGTTTTTAAATCACTATTGAATTTAGAAATTAAATCAAAGTTACGATTGTAAAATTTAGTAAAATATTTCCGTAATTTATGATAGCGGTAGCCCTGTTTTAGAAGCTTGCTGGTAATAAAAATATTCCGCTCGTTGAAATCCTTTACGTTGCTACAAGCTCTAGCGAATCTAATTAACTGAGAAACATAAACCCCGTAAGATGATGCATGGGGTACGTCTCCATCTAAATGTGGGTAATTAACTATACAAAAGTCAAAGTTAAAACTTAAAAGTACAATTCATTACACAAATTATGTAATGTAACAATTTATATTTAAAGCTATCAGTGTAAAAGACTTAATTATTTACATGTATTATCAGAAATTAAGTATATGTTTGCCTTTTAGAGTGTATTTAAAAAGCTAATGAGATGTGCACGATTAAAATATTTCTGTTAAACGTTTTGTCTGTTTAATGACTTCCCCGTACATTTAATCAATTATGTTATATTTTCGATCCTTGAAGATCGTTTAGCACGACATTATTGTTGTGTATACATGTTATATGGTATTTTTAGTTTCTTCTATTTGGCAATTTTCAACGTGGGTGGTTCCAGTATTCCTACTTAAATACTGTATAATCACCCTTAGGATATGTTGCCTGCTTTTTAAATTTGTCTTTTGACGTCTTATCTGTGATATGCAGGCTTCATAACCTCAGATCCCCTTTTAAAATTCCATTTTATTTAGTTCCGCCCATTGTTTTCTCGTTTAGGGCAAAAGTACTCTTTTACTTGGCGACCATATGCCGCTTTTCATGAAATGGCACTACTGTGTCACATTGAAGGTTCCATGATAACCGCCGTATGAAAACATCTGCGGATGTTTGTAAATTCAAAATTTCACCATTTCTGTGTTAAATGTTGAATTCTGCTTAAGCCAGTGCTAGGGGGCGTGGACGGTAACTTGCACTTTCCAGTACCGTCCATGGACAGGCTCAATCAAACCGAGCCTGCAACATTTTCAATTATGTTGTGTAGGACTTTCTTTAGGGATTCTGTTTTTCTCTATTTCATAAAAGTTCTTTTTTAAAAAACCTATAGATGTCAGTACTTTCCCTACCTTTTATCTAGTGTCCTTAGTTTTTCAATGTATGTCCGTAGTTACCCGCTGCGTCCGTACTTAGCCGAATTTCATGCGATGTGTTTACACGTTTTTCTCGCACATCTTGGACATGTTGACATAGATGAGCGAACGATAAAATCTGAGGCGAGATATGTTTGTACGTAAATGCGCTGGAAGTATTGATGCTGTTGTATAATGTTGCACTTCACATCAACCTCATTGTAAAAACCCTTCAAAACACCATGTCTGAATTATAAGAAAATTTGACCGGAGCCATTATTCAGATATGTCCCCTGTCCCCTTTTTCTTGCATATCAGACAGAATTATCTACTGTTTACACCGGTGCTAGAAAATCCTTTCTTACTAACTTGATAGAAAAATCCGTAAATATTACTAAAAATAGCGGTGCTGGAAAATCTTATCTCACACAGGGGTTTCTCACACACCACGTGAGAACTTTTCGTATTCCTACGCACTAACACAAGCGGAGTAATACAGCACAATAAGGAGTTACTTCCCTTGTCATGATAGAACGAATGTCAAACAGATAAGATGGAAAAAGTAAATTTTCGTGTTGGAGACTCGGTGAAATGTGGTGGGGGCTGCGTTCGTTGAACGCCGTCTTTCCTTGATGAGCTTGTTTATCATATTCAATGGAGAAACGGCAAAATTGTTGACATAGTGTATCCACTTGGAACCTATGCTAAGTACAAAGTACAACTATTTATTGATGGGGAAATTTAACTCGGTAAATATGAACTGGTGAAAGGTCTTCCTGGTTATTTAATAATGTTCAATTCTGACATGTATACAATCAATTCAGTATCCCAAAGAAAGGCACATCAAGTGCACACATCCAGCCTGATTCTTTATATACTGATAGCTTGTTTGAAACTTCAATCCTAGACACTCTTGACAGCTCAGAACTTAATAACTTTTGTCTGACATTTCCTGTGTTTCCTTTTGTCTGTTTTCTGGTCACATTAGTGTCGTTTATGCCGCATTACGAGTGTTTTTTAAATTTATATTGAAACAATAAAAGAGGGAAATGATATTTACTAAACGCAGCAGTACCTAGACACCAGACCATCGGTAAGGCACTTGGCAGGGAAATTAAAAGGGGATACAGGGGCGGCCCGTGCACATGAGGCGTATTATCAATAATTCAAAATAGGATTATGTTTAATCATCCTTGAAGTTTGTTTATCATAATATGCTTGTTGTTACATCACTTCCTTTAGCTATTAGAGCCGCCATCTTTCCTTGTTGATCATGTTGTTTAGCTCACCAGAGCCGAAGGCTCAGGGTGAGCTATTAGTATCAAAGGGGGATGCTCCGGCGTCCATCGTCCGTCGTCATGCGTCAACAATCGTCTTTTTCTCTGAAACTACAATACAGATTTACTTCAAATTTGGTCTGTAGCATCCTTGTGACAGTCACATTTGAATTTGCTCATGTCATTCCAATTGGCCCCTTTTGGGGGTCAGCAGAGCTAAAAAAAGAAAAACCTTTAAACATCTTCTTCTACAGAACTTATTGATGAATGATCACCCAACCGCCGTATGAACACATCTGTGGATGTTTCCAAATTCAAAATTTTACTATTTCACGCTTAAATGTTGAATTCTGCTTAAGCCGGTGCTAGGGGGCGTGGACGGTAACTTGCACTTTCCAGTACCGTCCATGAACAGGCTCAATCAAACCGAGCCTGCAACATTTTCAATTTTGCCGTGTTGGGCTTTCTTTAGGGATTCTCTATTTATCTATTTATCTGTAGCATTCTTTGGTCGTCTTTTATCAAGTTTGCTCATATTATTTGATTGGCCCCTTTTAGGGGCCTCTAGGGCTAAAAATAGGAAAACCTTTATACGTCTTCTTCTACAGAACTAATTGATGGATAATCACCAAGCTTTGTCTGTAGCATTATTGGGTAGTCTTATATCAAAATTCTGGAAACAAAGTGATCCCTCGGAAGCATTAATCACAACAAAATAACATAAGAATTGCAGACTCGGTTTGATTGAGTCTGTACATGAGGGATAATGAATAAGTGCAACATCCCTCACGCCCCTCACATCCCTCACGCCTATCTGTAGCATTCTTTGGTAGTCTTATCAAGTTTGCTCATATTAATTTGATTAGCCCCTTATAGGGGCCGCTTAAGCTAAAATTAGAAAAACGTTTAAACATCTCCTACTTCAGAACCAATTGATGGATGATCACCGAACTTTGTCTGTAGCATTCTTGGGTACTCTTTTATCAAGTTTGCTTATATTTGATTAGCCCCTTTTAGGGGCCACTAAAGCTAAAAATAGAAAAAAAGACCTTCGAACATCATTTCCTACTGAAATAATTGATAGATGATCACCAAACTTTGTAGCATTCTTAAGTTGTCTTTTATCAAGTTTGCTCATTATTAATTTGATTAGCCCCGTTTAAGCTAAAGCTTAAATGCCATGGGTTATGGAATTTCTTCAAATTAGTGTTTAAACATATTCTATGCTCAAATTTAATATAAGAAAGTATTGACATACCAGCACTGAAAAGCAGTTGTTTCTGGTGAGCGACTCAGGGCCATCATGGCCCTCTTGTCATATTTTATCAGTATGCGAGGAGGCATCAACCATGTGTAGTCAAGTTCTTTGGGTGGAAAATAGATAGAGAAAACAGGAATTCCGAAAGAAAGCACAAAACGGCAAAATTAAAAAGGTTTGATTGAGCCTGTTTATGGACGGTACTTTCAAGTGCAAATTACCGTCCACGCCCCCTGGCACCGGCTAAGCAGAATTCAACATTTAAACATGAAATGGTAAAATTTTGAATTAAGAAACATCTGCAGATGTGTTCATATGGCGGTTATCAATGTGACACTTCCGTGCCATTCCATGAAAAGCGGTGTATGAATCCAAAAAGAATAATAGAAAGCGTATGCCCAAAACGAGAAAACAATGGGCGGAACTAAACAAAATGGAATTTTGAATTGGCATCAGAGGCTATGAAGCCTGCATATCACAGATAAGTCGTCAAAAGACAAAGTTAAAAAGCAGGCAACATATCCTAAGGGTGATTCAACATTATTCAAGTAGGAATATTGGAACCACCCAACTAGAAATTGCCAAATAGTTAAAACTAAACATACCACAAACAAAACAATTATGTCGTGCTGAACGATCTTTGGACATGGAGTCTCTTACTTATAGCGAACAGGAGACACGGCGAAACACATGTATTGAATTGAATGGCATTTACAAAATGGTTTGAATATTATGGAAGAATCTTCAAATGTAAATTAAACAAATATATATGTCTATTATTTTGATAGAAAATAATATTTTACCATTTTATTTAAATATTATTAAATAATTATAAAAATCTGGAAACAAAAGTGATCCCTCGGAAGCATTAATCACAACAAAAATACAAGAGAATTGTAGACCCGATTTGAGTAAGTCTATACATGAGGGATAATGAATAAGTGCAACATCCCTCACACCCTCTAGCACCGGGTTGAGCGGTACTCAATTCTCAACACTTAAAAGTGCTGGCATCAATGATCACGAAGGACCAGAAATTTTTTTTCTTTTATAAGGGCGAAATTAATACACACACACGCACCCACGCGCGCGCACACACACGCGCGCACACACATGCACACACATACATAGTTTTTCCGTAATTTATACATTTATATGGGATAAAAGTGCTGTACTTCAAAAATACTGATTGTCTTTCTGTTGGAAATTAAACAATATATTAATGAATGTGTTTTTACAATCTAACTAAAGTTCAGATCTACTTATTTCTTTTATGTAGATCTGATGACGACCGTATATGTTTCGCCTTCTTTATATTTCGGATTTCCCGAGAAAACGTTTTTAGCCATGCAATCAAATCGGGTTTTACATAGGAATAAAAAAATGCCAAAATACCGTTATCCGTGGAAGTTAATGAAATAAATGATTTTTGTAAGAAAAATGTTTGAAGTTATCTTTTACAAATTAACTTGATATTATAGTTATAGAGTCAATTTTTAATGGGCAAGAATGTTTTGCCAGTTTACCTGTCGGCTATAATGGACAACGCCATATCGTGAAAATTACCTGCTCGGTATTGATTTTATCCCAGGGTTAGAGTTTGAAACCACATCGCTTTCTTATTTTGAATGCTCGCAGATGATTGGCTGTGCGAATGATCACATGACATCGTATTTGGTCATGGTCAGATTCAAAAGCGAATCGTTATTTAGAGCTGATTTTAATCTGATTGTGTGTTTTTTATAGATTGCATTTCAAATCAAGTACTTGATGGAGGAGAATGTTATAACAGATCAAATTTAAATCTTAATTTGATTATAAAACATCATTACAAAATGATACATCAAAGCAAATCGGTATTTTATTAAAACCATATTAAAATAGTTTATCATATTGTTAATTATTATTAACAAAACGTTGAGCACTGAATGTAAATGCAAGTATGTTTTGTAACTTGATGAGAATAATTAAACTGCTTTTCAAAAATCTTTATATGTTTTGTTTTGCTTCTAAATTGCGGAATTTATTATTTTACATAGCATTTCTTTATAATTAATTTCAATTTCAATGTTTAGTCTTAATTAAGTCGCGTGATGTACTTTTATATTTTGATGATTCGGCAAAACAATGCTATTCTATGGTTTCTGGCGTGATCAAAACATTTACAAAATCACCCATAATAAAAAACATCCCTATAATAGTACAGAATAGAACATATTTATTGGCAAATAACTAATAGTACTATGTATGTTTTAATTTTCAATTAGATTTATCCTTTATACATTTATCTTTGCCTTTTTTATCCAATGAAGAGACCAAAATTTGAAAATTTAGAAATCTATTCCGCATGAACATTCCCCAATAGAGGGACAATACACTTGTTTTGTACATTTACTTCTGCAGAGGCACAATGCCTCATATACAGTCCCCTCAGGGCGAGGAATTTTAATTTCGTTCTTTAAGTTCGAGGAATTCAAGATGGTAATGCACGACAAATCCCTTTATTGCATGAAAATATACTTTTTCATTTGACACATTTGTTTTCAACTAACAGCATTTTTATAAATTAGACAACAAGACAACCACATTAAAAAACGCGCAACAACGCTGCGTGCTCATCCGATTCAATATGTTAATGTATGTTTTCTTCTCTGTAAAAGCATACCTGTGTGTGCCGCTTTATATTTATTCATTTGTTGTTGTTGTCGCAAAAGTTTATATAACTTCATTATATTCTTGAATACTATACGGTGAAAAATTATACAACAACGCATTTATTGACTAAATAAAGCGTCACGTCTATGATACGAAAAAATTGTCTTATTGAAACGACGAGTCTATCATACGAAAATACAGTGAACAATTAAGTCAGTAAGACGCTAATAAGGAAATAATCGTTTATTTTTTTATTTAAGCGTCTTTAATGTAACCCATTTGAATGAAACGACATGTTTGAACACATAGTAAAAAATAAACAGATATTGCAAGCTCAAAAAAGTTTTCTTTGTAAAACACATCGGTATTTCGAAGATAACAAAAACATTGACAAGTAGAGGATGAGCCGTAAACCATTTGAATCGATACGTTAGTAATCTAGTTGGTAATTTTGGTGCATGAAATAAAAATGTAATCACATTTTCCAAACATGTTTCCAGGAAAATATTTGTAAGGATAATTATGTTATAACAAGACACAGACGTTCTGACATTCCCTTTGATTGAAGAAAATAATAATAATAATAAATACACAAACTAACAATCACGTATACAACCAATATATGGTTTTACCTTAAAGCAAATAAATTTCTCAGTCAAATGAATAAATTTTTTTGGCACAATAATGTCCTTTTCATTCCATTAAATCAAATAAACGTTTCCTATTTTTGTGTTCACTTTCCAAGTTTTGCTTCCTTCCCAAATTTACCTGCCTCTGATTAAATTAACACTTAACCTCAAACTATCAAAGCTTTTTGTGTTATGTATTATGTACTTGCCCTACACTAGAATTATGGACACTCTATTCAGAAACGGGTGGTTTCAGTTACCAAAATATACAAAAAAGGAAAAACAACTGAGCTACAAAAAATAACTGGCCTTGCTCTTTACCGGGCTTATGTAAGTTCGAAATAAGTGGGACAAAAAGGTTGTGTTGACATTTGAGAAGACATCAGATTCTGTTTAATAATTTCATTAATCGTGAAGATGTCAATAGTTTCTGGGTACTAGTATATGCGGGAGTAGGACAATAAGAACCAGATATCTAAACAGACGATAAAACATGACAAAGTTGAGGGACATACATGGGAATAGTTTTTTTGTCTTGTTTTTGTTTCTTTTTTGGAGAGGGCTGTGCCGGTGTGGGGGGGGGTGGGGTGGCGGTAAACGTTCATATTACGGACCATAGCCCGTTGGCATGAAAACTGACCACAGATGCAGCAAGGCGTAGTGATCTCGTTAGACACAACTTATAATATATTTCTTAGTTTTAGTACATTTATATTAAAAAAATCATTGTAAAACAGACCATACTTCAATGTAATCACCTGTTCATTACCCAACACATCCAAATATTATCAAGTATAGTAAAGTATGATTATTCAATGTGTATACCTTCAGATGGATGACAGAAAAGATGCACTTAAATGTCATAATATGTATTGTAAATAAATTTTCATTTAAGGTGACAACAGACACTTTCCGTGGTACTCACATAAATGTTATTTAAACCAAGTTATTTTAGTAATAATTGTTATTTATTTAATCTTTGTGCATTAAATGTCGTTGATCATCATAAAAAATAACATATTTGAAAAAATGCCTTTGTAAATGATTAATTTTGAATAAAAATCCTAAAATTTTAAATCGTCATATCAAAGTCATTTTTTATTTTTTTGTCATCAAACTTTTGGAAAATAACCATACTTATATTATCTGGGGAATCGTGTCTCAAACTTTTTCTATCTTTTCTCAAAAAAATATTACGTAACGTCAAACATTTTATGCAACTTTTTTCACCATACATATTACGTAATTAAAGATAATTAAGTCACTGATTGAGCAAACAAAAATCCCTGACACGGTTCCCTCCGTAAATGAATTTCCTTTCATGTGCTTTAAACCGCATGTTAATTGCTTGATTATTTAAAAAGTTATGCCGATTCAAAGTTAGTCCGACCCGAATCAAACGAAGTGTCATAAATCGGCTGTTCTCTCTCGGACTCTACGTTTCACGCTAAATAATTGCATAATACACAAATATCGCACCAGAGAGGGTCACAAGTTGCGGTAACATACTCTAACAACATTTTATGACCCAGTGACATCTGACCAATTAAAAAGCTGCTGATTAATATCAGTTTATAGCCGAAATTTCTTCAATTCTTAACGTGATTTACTGTCCGTCTGGTATTTGTCGCACATGTCACGTGACTATCGGTAAAATTTGAGGCACTCAGTGGGGGGAAATGAAACGCATTTGCGCACCGCTAGCGGGGTATTTAATTGCTTCCTTTTTGAAGTTTATTTTTATTATCATCAGCATTATTATTGTATTAAACCAGTGTCTGTGTATTCGTGTATGAAATTCCGTTAAATTATGAAATAAAATAACAAAAAACTGAGCTTCTGACAGTCTTTTAAAGTCCATGGTCAGTAGATGTACAAATAAGAACGGGATATTATATATTTTTTCTACCAAATTAATAATCCTTCACATATTTTAATAGAAGTAAAAGGTATTACTCGATCATTATGATCTGACCTTCTTGACTTCTATTATGAATATCATCTATGCACGGCATAGAGATCCAGTTTCTACCGGGATAGACAATAAATTTCATACTTTGTCCCAGATTTATTAGTACTGTGTCCGATTTACTTGCGAACAATTTATTTTCACTGAGAATATATTTTAATATCTTTTTTTTTTATTCATAGAGATATAATCATCCTTAGACAATTTAAAATGGTTTAGAAATTTGTCAGGGACACCTTACCACAAGTCATATAGGCGTTCACATAAAAATGTTGTCTGTTTTTGTCATTACTTGACGTTGTTAGAAAACGAGGTTGAATGTAAAGTAAGCCCTTGAATCCGTGCAAAAGTCTATCAACTCAATGTAATATCTATCAGATTAACGGGACAGACAAATTATTTTCACACATAATGGATATTTTAGCAACTACATTTTTAATCAACCCCGTGGTCGTGCGATTTGCCGCTATAATTAATTATTTATGTTTCATACATTATGTTACGTGCATTGGCCGACAATGTCTTAATTTATAAAAAAGACTAAATGTTGAGATATTCATAAAAGATGTACGGTAGTTGTACACGAGAAGTATGGACCTGTAATTCACGGATATATGGAACTACCGATTTCCCTCATTGATGCCTCAACAGGGGGCGGAGCGTTATCGATAATCGACAGGTTACGCGAATAGCAGATACAAATAGTATAGGTACCGTTTTAAAACGTTTAAAAACACATTTTTTGGACTAACTGCTTCCAAAATTAAATCACGAATGTGTTCAGAAAAGGTTGATGAATCTACTTAGCAAAAAATCTCATTTTAGGTATTTTCAGTGATAATTGACTCCGTTGTCACCTTAAAAATTCTTGGATATCAAATATATTACAAACATCAATTAGAAAAAGTCTGTTGCCTCCTCATTTCATATTAATGAAAACAAATCTTTTGTAATTGCATTTATCTTCACAAACATCAATCAGAAAAAGTTTGTTTCCTTTACATCAAATAATTACATAAACAAGTCACGTGCAGCTTTTCGTTTGCCTCTAGAACGGTACAGTTAATGTTCTGCAAAGTTTAAAATAAACACCAGGCATGACACGTGTGTATTTTTAATACATCTTGTGTGTTTTGCCTTCTTTGTGATGTATTTACTGCGCTGCGTTTTGCCTTCTTTGTGATGTATTTACTGCGCTGCATTTTGCCTTCTTTGTGATGTTTTTACTGCGCTGTGTTTTGCCTTCTTTGTGATGTATTTACTGCCCTGTGTTTTGCCTTCTTTGTGATGTATTTACTGCCCTGTGTTTTGCCTTCTTTGTGATGAATTTACTGCCCTGTGTTTTGCCTTCTTTGTGATGTATTAACTGCGCCCGCTGCAGGTAGAGGATCTGGAGTTGCGCGATTTAGACCACCATGGGTATTTGTAAAGCCATGGGATCTCTGGGCAAGGCGGTCAGCACGATTTAGACCTCTATTGGTATTTGTAAAGCCATGGGATCCCTGGACAAGGCGGTCAGCACGATTTAGACCTCCATTGGTATTTGTAAAGCCATGGGATCTCTGGGCAAGGCGGTCAGCACGATTTAGACCTTCCTGGTTATTTGTAAAGCCATGGGATCTCTGGGCAAGGCGGTCAGCACGATTTAGACCTCCATGGGTATTTGTAAAGCCATGAGATCTCTGGACAAGGCGGTCAGCACGATTAAGACCTCCATGGGTATTTGTAAAGCCATGGGATCTCTGGACAAGGCGGTCAGCACGATTTAGACCTCCATGGATATTTGTAAAGCCATGGGATCTCGGGGCAAGGCGGTCAGCACGATTTGCGGCGGTGGCAATACTTGATCAACAGTTTTCAATTTCCTTGCATCTTAGGAGCGAGAGCAATGGTAAGTTTAAATTGATTGATATAAACAAACATTTCAGTTTTATTAAGATATAAGTCATTAAAATGACTGTTAATAAAAATAACAGAAATATTAAAATGTGCTATAAGTAATAAGTCGCATAATAATTATAAGTAATAAGCTAAAAAGTAACAATAGTTATTGTGAATATATTAAAACATTTTCACTTTTATGAAAAGCAAGTATCACAAGAAGATACATATTATAAACAATATTAATGTCTTGTTCGTATTCACGCATTCATCTAAACCTTTACATGACATACTCTTTACTGTGATGCTTTGTATCAATAATTTATCAATGAGCTTACAATAAATGTTTTTTCAGGCACATTTTCATCCTTTTAGTGTTTTATTGTTTTCACCAAACATAAATACTCCGATTATGCGATATTCATTTTATAAAATTTTAAGCATTGCTTTGAAGCAATTTCACCTCTAACAAAATATAGTGTTGATAATCGTTTGCTAAGCAAATCTAGTCTAGTTTGTTTTATTTATAGCTGTGCATCCTTCTGAAAGAGGGTCTTTAGCATCATTTGTGTTATGTTCTAGTACTGTAGTAAATGAAAGATGAAATTTAGTTGTATTCATACATTTTTATGAATTATGAACAGTTACGTTTGGAAGTTGAATAAATAGCTTTATAGAACTTACGATTTGTATCTATCTTTGAATATTTATAATTTAGTTTTAGGCTATAGCAACGCATGAATCCGTATATTTCAGTTAATGCATACGTATAAAGAAAAAGATATATAAATAAAGAGTCTAGTTACCTGATTTCAAAGCTATTTTCGATGAGATTATTTGTGTACATGCATGAGCATTTATATATCAATAATGTATCAATATTTTAAGGTTTATTTTGTGATGTCGCCGTCTTTTAGCATATGTCAACATCTAATGATGCACATAATGTTTTAATACTGAGAAATGTAGGTCAGACTGTGTGTATTCGATAAATAAATCCCTTTTTAGCAAATTATATCTTTACATTTCAGAAATCGCTGTTTGGCTGATATTAATACTATAATTTGGTATTTCTAACCAGGTTTTGAACGGAAACCGGTTATTGTAATGCTGATATCGGCGACTGGCGGGCAGGCAGGCGGACGAGCGGATGGGTTAGCGGGCGGGCGTGAACTATTTGTATCCGCTCTATTACTTGAGTTTACTTGGCCTATTGACACCAAACTAGATGTGTGGGTAGCTTATATCAAGGGCAGTTTGGGATTGCTATCCATGTGTCTGTGATCAAGGTCAAGGTCAATGTTTCTTAAAAATATAATTTCAGTCTCCCGCATAACATAATAACTTGTGGTTGCTTTGGCCTTATGACGCCAAACTTTATATCTGGGTTGCTTATATAACAAGAGGCTGCTTGGGATTGCTACCAAGATGTATGTGATCAAGGTCCATGTCACGTTGCTGAAAATAGAAATTCAGTTTCTACGTAATTTTTCTTCAGTTTGCTAAGACCTATTGACACCAAACGTGGTGTGTTGGTAGCCTATATAAAGACGCTACTCGAGATTGCTACCCAGGTTTATTTGGTCAAGATCAAGGTCAATGTTGCTATAAATAGAAAATATGTTTCCCTCAATAACTTGAATTTGCCTTATCCTATTGACACTGATCTTGGTGTATGGGTAGCTTATATCAAGAGGCAACCTGGGATTGCTACCTAAGTGTGAATGATCAAGGTCAAGATCACTATTTGCTAAATTATGAAAGTTTCAAGATAATAACTTGAGTTAGCTGTGACCTATTAACAGCAAATTCGGTATGTCAAAAACTAATAATGCACAAAATGTCTTCATAATGATGAATGCAGGTCTGACTGTGTGTATCCTATAAATAATATCTTTTTTATCATATTATATCTTTTTGTTTCAGAAAATCGATGCTTTGCAGATATGAATACTACGATTTTGTATTTTCAACTACGTTTTTCAACTTAAACCGGGTTAGCAGGCGGGCGGGTGGGCGGGTTTCCGCTCAATATTTGAGTTTATTGGGCCTATTGACGTCAAACTAGGTGTGGGGGTAGTTTATATCAAGCTTGGGATTACTATCCAGGTGTCTGTGATCAAGGTCACAGTTGCTAGAAATAGAAATTCAGTTTCCGCTCAATATTTTGAGTTTTCTTTAGCCTTTGACACTGAACTTGTTGTATGGGTAGCTTATACTAAGAGACAGTTTGGGATTATTACCCAAATGTATGTGATCAAGGTCAAGGTCACTGTTGCTAAAAATAGAAATTATTTATATATTTTTATTTTGAATTGAAAACAACTTTCTGTTTTGGTACAAATACCGCAGGCATCATTTTTTCTTCACTGCCATACTTCATTCTTAATTCCTGTCTCATCAATACTTGGTCATTGAAAACCTTGTTTACCATCATTGCAGCGCTTCTTGTTTGCCAAATATATACTAGAATCCGATAATGTAGCTTATTGTTTTGAAGCATAGAAACTTGTATCGGTCGATGTACCTACACCAAGGTCTTTGAATTGATGTTTGACATTTACATTTCGTTATGGTAGCATTGGAATATTTGATATCCTCAATTCAAACTTCTGAGGGTATGCACGTACAATAATTAAGGTAGTTTATACCTAATGAACACTATCAGTATTTGAAAAATTAGCGACATAGTTGTGTTGTATACTTTACGGACGCATGTATACAAAATTTGAATAACATTTTTGCTGATGAAAATCTGGAAACAAAGTGATCCATCGGAAGCATTAATCACAACAAAATTACAGTCAAGAGAATTGCAGACTCAGTTTGATTGAGTCTGTAAATGAGGGATACTGAATAAGCGCAACATCCCTCAACCCCTAGCACCGGCTTGAGCGGTACTCAATTCTCAACACATAACAGTGCGGCTTTAAGATCCCAAGGACAAAAAATTAAAAAATGAGTGAATAGGGGGAATTTTTCAGCGCCCAAAGATTGAATGCTGTTTTGAAGTAAAATTTGGTAACAAAGTTATCACTCGGGAAAATTAATCACAACAAAAACAAAGGGAAATTTCAGATCGGTTTGATTGGTTGTCTGTAATGGAAACTTTTTAAATTAAAAAAAATAATTGAAAATAAAAGGTTTTTTAGAAATAAGGAAACCCTTTTAAAATTTTTCTGAAAATTTATTTCCAAATGATTATTTTAATAGGGAAAAATTTTTAAATTTTTTAACAAACCCCCCAGATTTTAAAAATTTTTTTTTTGTGAAATGTTTTAAAAACTGTTCACTTACTTTTTACCCTTTTTTTGACCATTTTTTTTAATTTACAAAGGGCAGGGCTTAAATTTAAAATATCGTTGAAATCTGTATGATGTATGATCGTATAGTTTTATTTTTATTAGATTTATAAAAAACAGTTACTATATTTGTTATCAATTCAAGCCTTGTGTAGCAAAAAATACCTATGAACAACATTTTATATAATTGCAATTTAACACCTTTTCCCTTCAAAATACAAACAACAAAATAATAAATTTGAGAAATATAAAAACAATGTTTACAGAACAGAAAGAAGACAAAGTTGGCCCTAATGATGTTTGAAACATCAACCCTCAGATTCAATGCAGTTAACGGCGATTCAAAAAATATGATAAACAAGATCAACAAGGAAAGGCGGCTGTCAAGTCTATATGAATACAATTTCAATTTTGAAGTATCTTTTGAAAAGAATAATGTTTAAATACTTGGAGTTTGCATTGTTATATAAAGAAGATTTATACACAAAACATCAACAACTTTTTTCTTAAGCAATAAATAATTTAACATCGTCGGAAATTTTCTATATCTGTGTCTTGATACGCTTGCAAAAATAAAAAAATAAAAAGAAAACATTTACTTAATTTTCAATAATCATCTATTTTATTTCCTATCTTAGAATGTCAAAATACCCGACCGCCTGTCCAGCAAATTATTTCATTATTTCATTCATGTTTCACCCATTTCGCAAAATACAAAATCCCTACAAATTCTAACTTATTTATTTAAATATCATCATATTTAATTACTGATTTTACACTTAATTCCAGTCCGCCAAGTTACATTTCATGCATGTTTCACCCACCATACACAGAGAATATGAAATCACAATTTACAACAAGGAAATGCTTAAAAGGCGTGTTTGACGGCAAAGCAATTTTAGTCAGACTCATGATCATTAAATACCAGCATTTTTAAGTGTTGAAAATTGAGTACCGCTCAAGCTGATGCTAGGGGGCATGGGGGATGTTGCACGTTTTCATTATCACTCATGTACAGACACAGTCAAACTCAGTCTGCAATGTCATGTAATTTTGTTGTGACTAATCCTTCCGATGGATATCAGTGTTTTGAGATTTTTTTTCTAATAATACATGTACAGTATGACATTTATTGAAATATATATGTAGGGTGGGGAAGGGGATGAAAGTGATAAAGCTATACTTATTTCATTGTTTGAATGAAAACTTCTAAAGATCACAAAATGCATTATATTATATTGTTGCGCAATAATAACAGAAAAAACTACCGTAACGTCATTTCAAAGCGTTTTTATGCAGCACTTAATTTGTCACAATATACACCCGTCAGAAATTCTCAGTCACATTTAAACTAAAAACCCAAAATTCTTTATGATTAAATGACACATATTCACATTTGTAATGTATAATCTGACCATGTATCTCTGCTTGCATTCTTGGTTATATCTGATAATTATTGTAACCAAATATTTGTTTTAAAATATACACTTGAGTATCGCACTAATTATATAAGCAAATACAGGTATGAAACCATTTGGCACATAAAGAAGAAAATCATTCGCACGAAACGCAAAACGCCTGGAAAGGCGAAACTACAAAACAATTATCACAGTCGTATAATACTATTTTGTCTTGCTAAACAAAACAAAAAGCGAACGAAATTGGAGTCACTGTTCCCGTTTTGAGTTATCTACCCCTGAAATGGTGTTTTTGTTTTGCTTAATTCAAAAGACAGGTTATTCACAATGAAGATAAACAATACCTTGTTTTATTTCTTATCATTTAGCTTACTTCCGTTTGAGTGAAAGTGCAACATTACAAAGATGGATGCGCCTTGTTTTAAAAAAATGACCTATCGTAAAACAATTTAAAAAAATTGTAACAGAATTCTACCAACGTGACAAGTTTTAAGAAATTATATTGAATAGTTTTAATTCTGCCTTTTTGTCTAGTATATGAAAATTCCCGAATACGTCATTAAGTTTTGAAATTGCGAGATACAATGCACTCTTGACAATGTGGTTCGTTTTATAGTTTAACCTAGTGGGACGTTTTCGAGACACAAACGATTGAACGATTTTTTATTTACACTGCATTTGCATTTCCATGCATTATAATGATACTTTTCGGCATTTACTTATACGTGTATATGGAGAAAAGCGCGCTGCAAAGAAAGAAAACAAATTATTTAACAGTTAACTAATGGATGTGTGTTTAATGAATTTTAATATTTTTTGCGTTTCAGATTACATGATTGATGAGACAATAAAACTTAAACATGAACCGATTGTTATTTATGAATTCTACAAAGATACAAAATAATACATCAAATTAACGTGAATCGCGGTAATTTCATAATAAATAATGCTTAATTGAAATATTCAGATTTTTTCCATATAAACCTTAAAGTTTTAGGCCTTTGAACATGAAATGTAAATTGCAAGCGTGTTTTGTAACGTTATGTTTAACTTATTGAATAATCAAGCTGCTTTTCAAAAATTCTTGATACAGTTAGTGTTGTTTCTTCATTGCACATTTTATTATTTAACCTTACATTATTTATATTTTGATTATAATTTTAATGTTTAATTTCAATCTAATGTTAAAATAGTAAAACAATGACGGTCTTTGGGTCGATGGACTTTTTGTCGTGTATATGAGCCGTGTCATGACAAAACCAACATAATGGGTTTGCGACCAGCATGGATCCAGACCAGCCTGCGCATCAGCGCAGTCTGATCAGGATCCATGCTGTTCGCTTACCAAGTCTATAACAAGTAGAGAAACTGATAGCGAACAGCATGGATCCTGATCCTGTTTAGTTTACAGTTCACGTATAGTTTTATAATATATGTGTGATTTTGTTTTTAATTCACACACATCCCATGATACATGGCTTTGGTTATAGACCATGTCTGTGTGATTTAGTTTATCGATACACATATTTTCTACACATCGTTAGTTTACACTCCTTGTGACTGATTTAGTTTATAGTTCTCGCATATCCAATAATACATGGCTTAGTTTATAGACCATGTCTTTATGATTTAGTTTACCGATAGGTATATTTTCTACACAAGATTTAGTTTCAGTCAATATGAGTGTGATTTAGTTTATAGTTCACACATATTCTATTATACATGGCTTAGTTTATAGTCCATGTTTGCTTAATTTAGTTTACAATTCACGCCTATTTTCTACGCTCATGGTTTAGTTTTTACAGTCCATGTGAGTTATGATTTAGTTTTTTACAGTTCACACTTATCCTTTATACATGGCTTAGTTTATAGCCCATGTCTGCGTGATTTAGTTTACAGTTCACGCTTATTTTTCCACACATGGCTTAGTTTACAGTCCATGTGAGTGTGATTTAGTTTATAGTTTCACACAATATCCTATCATACATGGTTTAGTTTACAGGTCCGTGTGAGTTATTTTACAGTTTACCAACATATCCTATTATACATGTGGTTTAAGTTTTATAGTCCATGTTTGCGTGTTTTTGCTTAAAAATCACGCACAGTGTCTTAATAGTCAGAATTAATTTCATAATCAAAATGCAGTTCAAACATGGTGTTTAGTCTACCTTATGACAAAAATTTAATTCATAGTTTTCAGATGAAACAGCCACGAATTTCTCCCTCCACCATTGTTGTTCAGGTCCAACAGGACAATTAGGAAAAGTCAAAAACAAAAGAATTTCCAGTAAATGCTGGCTGCAAAAAAAACCAAGACTTAGTCGATGGAGCTATTCATTATCATTAAATTAATAGTGCACACGACCTTGAAGACCTAAGACCCAATGCTTTCATCAGTACAATAGCCTGCCATTTTTATTGCATTGTTTCATTACTTATAGGTTTCAAGGTTGAGTCAGATAAAAGAAATTAAACTGGATGCCGGTATACATGTGTTACACAACTTAGAAATTCATGTTTGTTGCCCAACATAGTTGAATTAACATAACAAGTAATGGTATTCAGATTGCTGAGCCAATAATTACACCTTTTATAAACCAAGTTAAAAAGTCTTTATAAATGCAAGGATATTTAGAAAAAATTTGTAGTCAAGGATATTTAGAAAAAATTTGTAGTCATGGCAACCCTCATACTTCTCAAAACCTACAACCTACCCAGTACACCAAGTAGATTCTGTACTTGTCTTGTCAGCTTGGTTTAGTTTACATTCCTTGCTATTATTTCAGCATACCATTGCTGTATTAGGCATTGCTTAGTTGACACGCTTTGCCATTTGTGTGTCTGTACTTGTCTTGTCATCTTGGCTTAGCTTTACCACGCCTTGCTATTATTTCAGCGTAACATTGCTGTATTAAGGCATTGCTTAGTTGACACGCCCTTTTGCCATTTTATTTGTTTGTACTTGTCAGCTTGGCTTAGTTTACACGCCTTGTTTTTTTTTCAACATACCATTGCTGTATTAGGCATTGCTTAGTTTACACGCTATGCCATTTCCTTGTCTGTACTTGTCACTTGGCTTAGTTTAACACGCCTTGCTATTATTTCAGCACACCATTGCTGTATTAGGCATTGCTTAGTTTACACGCTATGCCATTTCCTTGTCTGTACTTGTCAGCTTGGCTTAGTTTACACGCATTGCTATTATTTCAGCATACCATTGCTGTATTAGGCATCACTTAGTTTAAATGCTTTGCAATTCTCCACATGTACATGTACTTGTCTTGTCAGCTTGGCTTAGTTTATAAGTGGACTGCAGCCTAAAACTGCCAGGCACATTAATTATTTAAACAAAATTATATACTTCTATAAATTTGTTACAATTAGTTCAGACGTTGAAAAAGCCCCGATAATACATACTGTCAGATGTCTCAATAATACATGTTATAAATATAAAATTGTAATAAAAGATTTTCACAGCTAATTATTTGGTCTAATAACTCGGTTGCTGATTTACAATAGCATATCCTGTAATGTGCCTGACAGTTTTAGGCTGCAGTCCACTTATATTGAAAGAACCAGTCAGGAACCATTTAATTGTTAGACATTAATTCTGGACATATATAATATTGTCATTAGATAAAATTAACGGTTCCCTCTGTTTTGTTGATATAAATACCATTTCATTTATTGTTCATGAATCAGTCGTTTCACTTATTGTTTATCTCAAAATACTTGTGCAACTATTCATAATGTACACTATATGTATATATGTATATATGTACATTGTTCATGTAAAGATTTATAAAACTAGTCAATGTTATATTATCTCTTTCCAAAAAAAAATTGTTTGTCATAAATACTTATGATCTAGTCATATATAATACACTTATTCATGTATAGAATGTTTAAAATATTTTTCAAGGATGTAGCCCTACATCAAGTGGTACTAGACACAAGATCAAAGGGCACAGGTTTCCAAACTATGGGTTTTCCTGGGCGAGTCGACCACAATTTGAAAAAAAAAATATTTCTTGGTCAGTTGTTTATGATCAGCAATCCATATTATTATATTTGTTTAGATGGTTTTTGGTTCAACTTTGTCATCTATTATAACTTTTGCTATTAGATTGTTATCTATTTGAAAGTTTATTTTGATTTTGTGGTTAATCATTAGATTACAATGTATGTCATAATTTGGCGGTTTTTACCTCCCAGTTTGGTTATTTCGATACAAATATGTACATGACATGTTTGTTATTATGTAACAGTTGTCATTTATGGGCGATTTTTACCTCCCAGTTCGGTTATTTCGATACAAATATGTACATGCCATGTTTGTTTTTATGTAACGGCGGTTTTTACCTCCCAGTTTGGTTATTTCGATACAAATATGTACATGCCATGTTTGTTATTATGTAACATTTGTTATTTATGGCATTTAGTGATAGATCTTATGTAATCATTGGTTAATTAACATCACATGATTTAGGTCTTGATATCGATTGGCTAAGACGTACTTGGCTAAAACCCGACCCGTAACGGGTAATATTCTGTACAGTAATGAGTATAGGGACGGACCAATGACATAAATTATTTTATGTGGGCATAAAATCTTATAAATGTAAGTTTTCTTCTTCGTAAATGTATACCTCCTTTTGAATGAAAAGGGATTATCTGCTCATCATTTAAACATCGCGTCTATGAACAAAACGCAACCCTAAAAAGCATAGTAAACATTTTAGTCAGTTAGACGTTAACTATTTAAATAAGAAAAGAAAACCACTTTATCGCTTCTACCTCGCTACTTTTAAAATTTCAATTTGTTATTTGTTTTCTTATTGTCTGTAACGTAATACCTTTTTACAAAGATCAATATATATGAACCCAAATATAGCTATGTACTGGTAGTTCAAGTTTCCGAAAATGCTGTAAAAACATCAATACAAAAAATATAAATAAATCGATAATACAAAATTAACAATCACATAACAAGAAGTGGATGAGCCGTCTATAGTCTAAATTTAACGTTAAAATAGATAAATATAGAATCCCTAAAGAAAGCCCAACACAGCAAAATTGAAAATGTTGCAGGCTCGGTTTGATTGAGCCTGTTCATGGACGGTACTGGAAAGTGCAAGTTACCGTCCACGCCCCCTAGCACCGGCTTAAGCAGAATTCAACATTTAAACGTGAAATAGTAAAATTTTGAATTTAGAAACATCCGCAGATGTGTTCATACGGCGGTTATCATGGAACCTTCAATGTGACACTTACGTGCCATTCCATGAAAAGCGGCGTATGGTCCCCAAGTAATAAAAAGCGTGTGCCCTAAACGAGAAAACAATGGGCGGAACTAAATAAAATGGAATTTAGAAAGGGGATCAGAGGTTATGAAGCCTGCGTATCACAGATAAGACGTCAAAAGACAAATTTAAAAAGCAGGCAACATATCCTAAGGGTGATTCAACATTATTGCTTAAATTTGGTGCATGCAATAAAATATTAAAAAAGCAACAACATATTTTCCCCATGATTTTATATAAAGAAATATCAATAAAGCTCGTGCTTATGAAACGTTGGTCGGCGAATAAGTCAGACGCTAATAAGAAAATAATAAACGTCTTAAACAGAAGTTTCGTTGGTTCCTCCATGGCTTTTTAAAAAAATTCTTTATTGTTTATCTTTTATTATCAGCGACTTTTACCTACATATCTTAAGACAGTTCATAATACATGTATGAACATTTTAGTTAAAAGTACACAGATAATTCAAGCTTCAGAAAAGTTGACAAAAAACATTTTCAAGTTGAGGATGAGCAGTACATTATTTGAATTGATGCGTTAGTCATATCGTTGCTTCGTTTTGATGCATGAAATAACAATTCATTTGTTTCTAACACATAATTTTCCATATTTTATATGTAAGAATATTTATGTATTAAGGAGACACAAACTTACTGACATTCCCTTTTTGATTCAGAAAACACGGACAAAAGCAATCATCCATGTATCATTCAAATGTGTTGGTCTTACCTTTAGGCACATTAATTTCCTTAGCCAA
The DNA here is from genome assembly GCF_026571515.1 of Ruditapes philippinarum. Taxonomy (NCBI): domain Eukaryota; kingdom Metazoa; phylum Mollusca; class Bivalvia; order Venerida; family Veneridae; genus Ruditapes; species Ruditapes philippinarum. Next base: position 133,837 of record NW_026859536.1, read on the forward strand.
TATAAAATTATTGGCACAAATTAGCTAATATAAATTTGTCTTAATTGAAAGCACAAAAATTCCTTTAGTTATATAAAATAATTCGTCTTATAATTCCATTAAGTAAAACACATTTTCTATTTTCGTTTGTTCGTCTTCCAAAATTTCATTCTTTCCCCAATTTTTGCGGCCATTCATTTTTGTTTAACCCTTAACCATCAAACGTCTTTGTGATATGCACTTATCTTTGTCTAAAATTTAGAAACAGTGGGTTTCAATATCAAAACTGAGCTACAAACAGTAGCTGGCCTGGCTCTTTACCAGTGTTATTTTAGTTCCGAATTGAAACAGACAAAAGTATTATTTTGACAGTGGGAAAAACTTCTGTTAACCGTGAAGATGTCAATAGTTTCTGTGGTACATGCTCGAGTAGGACAATAAGAGCCAGTCATCCCAAAATACGATAAAATATGACAACGCTGAGGAAAATACAAGGACACAGTTTGCTTTTTAAGGGTTGTGGGGTTGTGATCTTTTTTATATTATGATATATATTTATTTACTTTTTAAATACATTTGTATTTAAACTATCATTAAAAATGACCATGTTTCAATGTAATCACCTGCTCCTAAGCCGACATATCTAAATATAATTCATTTAAGAAAAGAATATTCAATATGTATACCTTCAGACGAAGGGCAAAAACAAATTGCATTTTGAATGCACTAAATGAAAATTTAAATTTTGCCAAAAACAAAAAATAAAAATAAAAAAAAAATAAAAATAAAAAAATAAAAATTTCGAATTAATATTCTCCTAAACCAAGTTAACAGACATAAATTACAAGGAGTTTGTTGCATTCTCATCTGATATTTATAAACAACAGTCAAGAACACCATGTATTTGACCCCACAACATCAATCAAAAAAGTTTGTTGCCGTCTCATCAGATATATAAACAAAATTCATGCGCAGCTTTTGTTTGTCTTCACAACGATATATTGGATGTTCTGCAAAGTATAATTAAACAATTTAAACACCAGACATGTCACGTGTATATCTTTTGATACATATTGGTTGTTTGTGCCTTCTTGGTGAAGTACTTACTTCGCCTCATGCAAATATAGGATCTGGAGTTGGGCGATTTATAGGCATCAGTAGACATCCATGGGTACTCGTTAACCCAAGGGATATCTGGGCAAGGCGGTCAGCACGATTTGCGGCGAAGGCAATACTGGATCCACGATATTCAATCTATGTGCATATTATATCGGCGAGGGCAATGGTAAGTTTGAGTTGATTAAAAAATATATACATTAACAAACAAATAGGCGATTTAATTTTTACATTCAAGTAATAGTTCTAGTCAGGCGGATAAGCTTTGTAAATTAAGTATTAAAAAGTTAAGAAAAAAATAAACATTACAAAATGAGCAATGAGAATAGAAAATGTACAAATTTAAAACAGGAATCGAAAATTGTATTTACAAAAAATGAATAAATAAATAAAAATATAAAACAATGGATAAATATAAAAAAAAGAAAAAATGTAACACAACTGTCAATAACAAGTCCAATTATATTATCATTAAGAAACATTTCAAATTAATTAAGATTCGGTTCATTATAACGACTATAATTGGAAATAGCCAACATATTTAAATGTGCTGTAAGTAGAAAGTCGCTTAATAATGATAAATAGTAAGTAAAAACGCAGCAATTGTATGTATATATCTTATTTAAAACATGTTCAATTTAATTTATAAACTATCAAGTTTCATAAAAAGTGACATTATATGTACACTGTTGTAATGATTGTTCACTTTTTGGCAATAATTTTAACCTCTTGCAGTCATTTATATGACAAACTCCTTACTTTGATGATGTGTATCAATATTTTATTAATGAGCGTACAATACATGTTTATTCAGGCAAATAATCTTTCTCTTAGTGTTCTATTTTTTCACCAAACATTACTGCGATATTCATTTTATAAAATTGTTAGCATTGCTTTAAACCAGTTTCATCTCTACCAAAATATAGTGTTGATAATCGTTTGCTAAGGCAAATCTTTTCTAGTTTGTTTTATCTATGGTTGTGCCTCCTTCTGAAAGATTTTTAGCATCATTTGTGTTATGTAAATGAAAGATAAAATTTTGTTGCATTCGTATATTTCTATTTCTATGGATTATGTACAGTTACGTTTTGAAGTTCAATTAATAGCTTTTTACGACTAACGAGTTGTTTCTCTCTTTGAATAATTATTTGTAGGCTATAACAACGCATCAATTCCTTTATTTCCATTAATATATATGTATTATAGAAACAATTAAATTAAATATGAAGAGTCTAGTTAGCTGATTTTAATGTTCATTTCATTGAGATTACTTGTGTACATGCATGATCATGTATATTACAATATCTTAAGGTTGATTTTGTTACGTCGCCGTGTTTCAGTCTATGTCAAAAGCTTATGATGCACATAGTCTCTTGATACTGATGAATGTAGGTCAAACTGTGTGTATACAGTATACTTTATAAATAATTTCTTTTTATTATAGTGTATCTTTCCATTTCAGAATCCGATGTTTGGCAGATATGAATACTACGATTTGGTATTTTTTGTCAATTATATACTAGGATCAGATAAGGTATTTTATTGTTTTAAGTATAGAAATCTAATATCAGTGGATATGATTTGTACCTACACAAATGTCTTTGAATTGATATAAAAGATTTTCGCTGGCAAAAAAAGAAAATTTGTTCTGGTAGCATCAAAATATTTTCAATTCTCATTCATCTTCTGAGATTGTGCAATTATTAAGGTAGTATACACTTATTAAACACTACCAATATTTGAAAAAATAACAACATTATGAGTTGTGATGCCTACTTTATGGACACATGTATACAAAATCTGAACAACATTTACTAAATAATTTTGACTAATGAACAATCATTTAGTTTGAAACAAATACTTGAACAATAAACGGTTCTTGTTTAACCCTTAAGTTAATAATTTGTAATATCCTTTTCATGAAAAATGATTTCCAACTGATTTTTTTTAACAGATATATATTATCATCAAACTAACAAACCCAACAAGCTGAATAATTGTTTCTTTTGAAAATGTTTGAAATGTGTCTAAAACCGCGATTCAAGTAATATTCTTCAAAGTGGAGGTAGTGAATTACGAGGATACTACTTTACAAAACTTTTGAATACAGTAATGTTTAAATACATTAAGTTTGCAGTGTCATATAAGGAAGATGTTTTTCAATAACGAGTTATATATGACATTTCAAGACGCCGTCAGCCATAATCAAAGTTAAATAATGACGCAATCAGTCATATTTGAAATAATTACTTGCGTCGCAAAACAATTATCATTTCGAAAGTTTTTATGCAAATCTTTCTCAAAAGTCGACATATGTAAACTTCCATCAACATTTGAAGTAAGCACTTCCAAACAGTGTTTGACCCGGCTACTTATTTATTTTGTTAAAATGCCAAATTGAATGACAGTATTTGAATAAAAAAGTTAATATAAAATAAAAGTCAGATATTGAATATAGGTATATAATGTAAAGTCAAATTAAAGACGTACCTGTTAGCTGACGTACCTGTTTAACGTTACAGACAGCATATGCTTGAGATTAATACGAAGAATTTTAAGTTTTTTCTTCCTCGATTGTTTGCCTTTGTCTGTCCGTATCTTATCATTTTCAGTGTTATAGATAATATTTAAAAAAAAAAAATATTTTCTTTTTTTTTCAGTTCATTTGCCGAGCTCGAATTCACTGGAAACCTAATGCACATCTGGAACATGGTTTACTTCGTAACCGATGCGATCCCTATTAACAATCATAGTTCAATGACGATCAAGATCATGATAATTAGTTTTCTTTCATGCCAAATCGAAATCATAAAACAAATGAAACTTAGAAATTAAGAATGGCAAACACTTCACTCCCAAAACATTTCACTATTTTACTCCCACTTTGTCAATTGTATTGACGATTTACTCCAAATGATTTTGTGACGTTTCACAATAAAGTTAGCAAATTTACTTGTATTTAAAATGATAATTAGATTTTAGGTTATTGTTTCTTTAAACATGTGCTTTTCTTATTCCCAAAAAAAGAATGACCTTTACTAAAACTGAAAAATGTAATACATGTTTATGGCATTGCATGTTGCTATGTATTGCAATCAACAATAAAATTATTAAAAGTAAAAACGATTTTATGGACGTACGTTTAAGTAATCTGCCCTTGAAATTACTTGTAATAAATGAATAATTCTGATTCACGGGCTGATAATTCAAAAGTGAGATTGCTGACAGCCAACTTATTTTGCTCAGAATATTTTTGCCATCATATTTCAACAACATTCCAAGTTTAATAAAGTCTATTTAACGGTTTTAATTCTGCCTTTTATCTAGTATAGGAAAATAACTTTGAAATTGCGAGTTACAATGTACACTTGACAATGTGGTTTATTTTATAGTCGAAATAAGTGGAACGTTTTCTTGGCACAAGAGATCAAAATAATTTGTCTTATTTTGGTACATAAGTACGCTGCAAAAAGTCATTTGCCTTTTTGTTTTATATCTAACTGTTCACGCATGGTGTGTGTTTAATGATTTTTAATAATTTATTGCATTTAAGATCAAGCACAGTCTTGATTGATGAGTAAATAAATTTTAAACCTGAACCGATTGTAAATTATAACTAAAGGTATGACAAAATAATACATCAACGCTAATCAGTATTTTCTTAACAAAATATACTTGAATTTACAATTCAGATGGACTTTAGTTCACCTGACCACGAAGTGATCAAGGTGAGGTATAGTGGTGGGGCTATGTCCGGCGTCCGTCGTCATGCGTCGTGTGTTGTGCGTCGTCAACATCTGGTTTGTTAACACCCTAGCAGTCAAAGTTTTGACTGGATCACAGTCAAACTTTGTCAAAATGTTTGATTCAATAAAATACAGGTCAAGTTTGGATATGGGTCATATCGGGTCAAAAACTGAGTCACAGAAGCTAAAATAGAAAAAGCTTGTTAACATTCTAATGGCTGCAGTTTTGATCCAAATATCCTGGAAACTGATGAGGAAAGTTTGTTTTTTTTAATTTCTAGGTCAAGTTCGAATGTGGTCATCTCCGGTCAAAAACAAGGTCACAGGAGCTAAAAATAGCAAACTCATTCTTAACACGCTAGTGGCTGCAGTTTTGATACAAATATTCTTGAAATTGGTCCGGAATGTTGTTTGTAGATTTCCAGGTCAAGTTTGAATATGGGTTGTTTCTGGTCAAAAACTAGGTCACAGAAGCTAAAAATAGAAAAAAAATATTGTTAACACTCCACTGGCTGCAGTTTAAATTTAAATATTCTGAAAACTGGTCAGGAGGGTTGTTTTGATAATTTCTTGGTCAAGTTTAAATATAGATTATTTCAGGTCAAAATATAGGTCAAAGAAGCTAAAAATAGAAAAATAGAAAAATACTGTAAACACTCTAGTGGCTGCAGTTTGTATCCAAATATTCTTGAAATTGGTCAAGAAAGTTGTTTTAATGACTTCTAGGTAAATTTCTAATATGGGTTGTCTCGTGTCAAAAGTTAGGTCACAGGAGCTTAAAATAGAAAAATCCTTTTAACACTCTGGTGACAACTGTTTTAATTCAAATATTCTGGAAATTGGTCCGAAAGTTTGTTTAGATGATTTCGAGGTCAAGTTTTAATATGGATTACTTGGTGTAAAAAAAAAGGTCAAACTGCCGAAATATGGAAAAACCTTGTTAACATTCTAAGGGTAACATGTTTGACTCAATTGTCATCAATCTTGGTCAGAATACGTGGCCAAATAATTGCATTGAGGAGTTCAAACACGGGTCAATTCTCATGATAAATAAGATCATGGGAGCTAAAAATAGAAAAATCTTATTAACTCTCTTGAGGCTATGTTGTTATCCAAATATCCCGAAAATTGGTCTGCAAGTTGTTTTGATGATTTCTAGGTCACTTGGGGTCAAAAACTAGGTCACACTGCCAAAATATTGAAAAAAAATGTTAACACTCTGGAGGTCACATTTTTGACTCAATTGTCATCAAACATGGTCAGGATGCTTGTCTAAGACATTGCTCGAATGAGGTGAGCGATATTTGGGCATCTTGGCCCTCTTGTGATATAAACTTGAGTGTTTGAGACATTTTAACTCGCAAGTAAGTTTTGTAACTTAATAAAATCTAGATAAGAAAATAACACTCGCGCCTACTTTGCTTCTTTAGAAATTTCAAATCGTGTTTTTTCTTATTAGCGTCTGCAACGTAATAGATTTTAACAAAGATCAATTTATGAACCTATATATAGATATGTACTGGTAAGTTGTTATAAAAACACCAACACCTCAAAATGAACAAAATAAACAAAAATTAACAAAAAGTATGAGAAGTGATATTTAAGTAATATATTTGCTATGTTTTGATGCATGAAATAAAATATTAAGTAATTTATCCATAATTTTGTAGAAAACACACACACGCACGCACGCACACGCACACGCGCACCAACACACACACACACACACACACACACACACATATTAAAATAGTTTAAAATCCAAACTACAATATGCCAGGATCTTAAACTGCACCATGACTGCTATATACAGTGTATATTATTTTGATGAATACGTCCTAATATATGGAGACTTAATGAACTTGCAAAGCGGTATGCACTAATGGTCTGACCCTGTGGCACCACATGTAATTGTATAATTTATTGTCACAGGGTGAGAAAATGTGCAGCCTGACCGGGACTCGAACCCGGGACCTTCGGAATACCGTTCCGCGGCTCTACCGACTGAGCTATCCGGCCGCTTACACATCTTCTCCCCTAACTAGTGAACAGTTCTGAACCGTGACATACTTCACCACAATATTGAAATTCGTCCTCGAATTTCACAAAGCTACAGAGCAATGCTAATTGAACTCTGAGCTATAAGCAGTCACGGTCCCCCGTTGGGCGCCAAATGTCACAGGGTGAGAAAAATGTGCAGCCTGACCGGGACTCGAACCCGGGACCTTCGGAATACCGTTCCGCGGCTCTACCGACTGAGCTATCCGGCCGCTTACACATCTTCTCCCCTAAATAGTGAACAGTTCTGAACCGTGACATTATTTTATGAAATAATAACTTGTGCTGATACAAAGTCATCATTTTATTCTATTGTAGCCAAATGATTATGGTGTCGGTTTAGGTTATTATGCTCCCCGAAAATTTTGAAGGTCAAGGTCACAGCATGACCTTGCAGCAAAATCGTGTCCTGTCCATAACTTTGTTATTTGAAGTTGGATTTTAAAAATATTTCACAGAAATGATCACCATATTGAGACGATGTGTCGCGCGCAACATCTGGGTCGATTCCTTGAAGGTCAAGGTCACAGCATGACCTTGCACCAAAACGTGTCCGGTCCATAACTTCATTATTTGAAGTCGGATTTTAAAAATATTTCACAGAAATGATCACCATATTGAGACGACGTGTCGCGCGCAACATTTGGGTCGCTACCTTGAAGGTCAAGGTCATAGCATGACCTTGCAGCAAAATTGTGTTCGGTCCATAACTTTGTTATTTGAAGTCGGATTTTAAAAATATTTTACAGAAATGATCACCATATTGAGACGATGTGTCGCGCGCAACATCTGGGTCGCTTCCTTGAAGGACAAGGTCACAGCATGACATTGCAGCAAAATCGTGTCCGGTCCATAACTTCATTATTTGAAGTCGGATTTTAAAAATATTTCACAGAAATGATCACCATATTGAGACGATGTGTCGCGCGCAACATTTGGGTCTCTACCTTGAAGGTCAAGTTCACAGCATGACCTTGCAGCAAAATCATGTCAGGCGCATTACTTCGTTATTTGAAGTCGGATTTTACAACTATTTCACAAAAATGATCACCATATTGAGACAATGTGTTGTGCACAATATTTGGGTTGTTTTTACACTTTGAACTTTGTCTGTGGCATAACTCTGACACAACAAGAGGTATACCTTCCTGTGTCCAAAATCTATTCGGGGAGCATCACCCGGTTCAACCGGCTCTTGTTTATCTATTTAAATTATTTTATTCTAATGGTCAATAATTATACCTGAACGAGAATTGTACACAAACTGTAAACATATTTGAAACTACATATTACACCCGTACTTCGTCATATGCTTATCAAGATGTTACAAGCTTAATTTTATTAATCCGATTTTGTGTGGCTTTTCCAGGAAGAAATAAAATGCCATGCCCTCTATTTATAGAATAACAATTCATCGTTCAATTGCTCTTACATATAAACCGAAGACTTAAGTCGCGACTATTATTCCGCATTATAAAAATACTTTCGTTTAAGCCTGATAAATTATCAACACATGTTGTAACTTTAACAAAAATAATGAGTAAATGAAATTAATGAATGCTTAATTACAATGCTGGGAGTAAATAACATGATCTTAAAATTGATAAGTAATCACATGGCTGTGTTTCATAAATCCGTAAATCATGAACCATTGCACTAAGCTCTTCAAGTAAAAAAAACCCAAAATATTCATTACAAAATTTTACCATGTTATTTGTCCATAGAATGTTGCATTTTCCATTTCATCGGTGATGTCACCCATTGTCTGTTCTCCGTTCTGTTTTTCAAGAACAATCTCAATGTGGATGATTTCAATTTTATCAATCGGTGATTCATGAAATTCAATATTTTCCCTACTGGACTATTATTGGTTGCCAAATGCTGTTTTGCAGATAAAATTGTTCAGGACTTCATGTAAGTGATGCCATGTTGTTATTGTTGATTTGCGTGTGTGATTCTCTCCCCGTGTTGCAACTGTCAAATATATTTTGTTTTTTGTATTTTATTTTCATTTTTCCGGAATTAATCGCCTCTTTCAAGAACTTCTATATAATCAACATAATGTGTGTTTTCTTAAATGATATAAAATTATACACTGTATCGACGAAGGGAGTCACGTGGCCTGAAGAAGATAAACATTCCCAGTGCCCAGTGTTTATGCACATTTAAACTTGCTACAAATGTTTTAGTAGTCAACAAAGTAGGTTATTTACTAACAAATAATGTTATGCATGAATTTCTTATGTTAGAACAGAGACACTACAAAAAGTTAATTATTCATCAAACTTACACTTTAAAAATAATCAATAGTACAATAATACACATCAAAGTAATTACTTTTCAGCTGAAGCTAAAATAAAACAACTTTGTCAAATTATTAAAAGAGATTATAGTGGAATAATAAGACCAATTCTACCAATACCCACTACATAAAAGAAAAACGTTTTTATGTTTGAGGTCCTGTAAAAGTTATATATAAACAATTTAATATGGGTACTTTTAAATAAGACCATCTTATCCTTGAAAAGAATCCGGTAATCATCACCTATACAAAGCTATTAACATTATCAAGGTTTTTCCTAGTAATATATTTTACTGACTACAAAGTAGACAGGAAACATGCAACATCTGTAATATCTTTCAGTGTTTTCCTGAACGCCATTATCTCAGGGGAAGTACATATTATAAAAATGATGATACTCAAACAGCATTATTTGCTTGAGGGGATAAAGTGCATGCCGAGACTCAATTTGACTGCAATAGAGCTCAATCTGTTTTAACAGAAACTTTTCTTAGCTTAACCCTATACTTAATCTGAAATAGCTTTACATTGGGTTTTCAAATAAGTATTGTTCTTTCTTTTCATTTATCCTTGAACTACTTTATCATATAATATATGTATTATATATACTATTTAAATTATATCATACTTTTGTTGAAAACAAATCTTTTACTTACACTAATGAAACTTGGATTAATTAATCGTTAAAATTCGTGGCCTTTATATTTAAAAGTTCACTATCAACCCCTACTGTAATGTTTAAACGAAGACAAATTTCATTTTTCTCAATATTATTTCTATGACAAAATTCGCCTCATCAGTTTTTTCTCCAAAATATGACTTCATTATCTATAAGCTTTTTGATAAACAAATGTACAAAACTTAAAAGTAATGCAAGCTTCACTTGTCAGAAAGTTTCAAACTTGTTATAAGAACTTCGAATCAGACTTTTGTGTCCTTTTCAGATAAATCTGGATCTCTTTTATATGACCCTAATCATTATTTTCTAAGGTATTACACATCAAGTTTATATACCTGTACACAAATTGTGTAGGTCTGTAACCATCTGGGCATTTCATTTTTTTAAAATATATGTATGGTTTTTAAATAATTTGTCAATACTATTTTTTAGAAATAACCACAAAAAGAATTGATCATTAAATCTGTTTGGTACATACTACTATATGTCTTGCCTATCTTATCATATTTTTATGTAAGATGCAAAATCAATCTTGTTAATGTGAAATAACAGAGAATGTTGACAGATCTTTTTTGTGGAAAAATACTTCAAAATGACTTTTCCAAACTTGAAAAAATATTCAGTATATTTGTCCTACATTTATGGCACCATAGTTGTGATTTTCCTTCGCATTGCCTTTTTCAACTTCACACTTTAAATTTACAAGAAAATGCTTCATTTACAATTCTACAAACAAATTTATGTAACATTGAGAGTAAAATGATAAAGCCTGTATCATGAGTCCTTTCTTTTTCTTAAACTTTTATCAATTTAATCCGTTTATATTTAACAGAAGAAAAACAAGTGCTTTTTTGGCTATGAACACACTTAACAGTAGTTTAAATTACATTTACAATATCTATAAACAAAATGAACATCATAAATGAGTAATTGCAACGTGGAAATAGACTTGTAATGTTATCTAATACTTGAGCTTATCAGCAATTAATATGATTAAGATGTGTGTATTCCTTCTGTCTCTATAGAAAATTGTTGTATTTACAACAGCAACCAGGTGTGTGTTTACCTCTTATAGTTACGTGACGTATAATGTGAGGATAGAAAGGGTTAAATATGGCAATTAAGTAGATGAAGGGTCAAACGGATAAAATATTTAAACTATAAAGAACATTTAGTGTTATAAAGAATCATAAAACTTGCAAAGTGTTGTGACGGGAAAGAAGGTTTACGGGCCTAAAATTGGACGGAAAGTTGTGGTGGATACTTATCGAAACAGCAATATACTCGTATTTGTAATATTTGTGAAACAAAATTGAACTTAAGCTTGGATATTAAAAGGGCTCTTTTTGAGAAATGAGTAAAATCTAAATAATCATGATTTCCTTGATAAAAATGTTTTCCTATTGATTATTGTAGATAAATAATAGCAAATCGCACACGCAAAACAATTGTTTTTACTCAAAATGTTTGAAATATGTATAAAATTGTAATATTACCCCCACGAATTGCAAACGCTTGTTTGATTATTTTCCTATTTAGAGAGCCTAATACAAAAGTTCCCCAAACTTTACCAAACAGAGGGGGTGTTTTCAATGTTTGCTAGATATTTTCAGAAGTATTTATTTGCTGATTTTGTCAAAAATAAAATACGTTTACTGTGTAGTTTTGATTTCATTAGACTTTGAAAATATCAATCAACGAATTTGTTTTTAAATCTAGCATTATTTAGCCAATACATACCTATAATTATATACACACAAAAGTGAGAGTTAAGATGTCAATTACAATGAAAATTGAACACAATTATGATTATTTAAATATTACATCATTTGAATGAACATTTCAAATGTTTCAATGGTTTATTCTTTGCAACTAAACTCTTATATCTGTTAACATTCGCGCTTAAATAACTTTGCAACATTACTTTATTATTTCTAATAAGGTTAAGCGATAAGTATTCTGCAGCATGGGACGTTGCTCAGATTGCGAGTATATGAAGACAAAATAGACACCCTCCAAAAAGTATGGTCATCGGATGCCATCTTATTGGAACTTTCTACACTTAAGTAATAACCAGACTGTGTGTGATTGATTGTGAGAAAACACATAAAGATCATGTTAAGGCACCATGAGTATTATCACATTAAGATGTATAAATTCTGTCCAAAATCATTTGAAAATGGATTAGTTTTATTGTCATACTTGGTGATGACTATATTCTAGTTTAATCCCTAAATTTATCAAATTTGTAAAAAAAAATTGCAAATATCAATCTTCTTAATTATTCAGCATTTTCCAGTGATAATTTTTGCAACTTTTAAGAATGAGCTTTTCGATAGTTCTATAATTATAAAGTTCAGAACAATTGCAAGACATATGCATTATTTTCGCTTTTCTAGCACATAGCTTTACTTAATTGGCAATAAATCATTTAAGTTACTTAACTATTAATTCCTAGATCTATTTCCAAAATAACAGTAATTATAAGGCGATTACTTTAATTATTATAACTTTTCTTATAATTTATATCGTGAAAGTTTATTTAGGGAATGTGAACACTTAATAATATTGTAAATAGTATAGAATATGATGTAGCGTTTGCTTACAAAATGTTTTTGTGTTACTTCTCTTCCTTTTTACCAATGTACCGATCGATTTTCTCTGATAACAATTCTTACTGATTCTTCTTAACTATTCTGTTATATGTTATTCTGTCTATTCAACTATTAGTATGTGGATAATTAATGATATATTGTGACTAAGCAACTAATTTAAACTTCACTACATTTATATACATAATAACCAGTGGGTTTTGCTGTCTTTTTATATCTCCCACATATGTTGTTATACAATTTTTTATTAATATGATAAGCGGATTATTGCCATTTTATTGTATTTGATTTAACCTAATAAATGCATCAGCATTAAGTAATAAAGGCAAAACGTATTGACAAGATGCAGTGTATTTTTGCTTTGTGAACATATTCAATAGTTATAACAGAAAAGTCGAATCGACACGAACACTCGTTAGGTTAGTTGTTCATCGGTATATATTAATACATTATATAAGCTAGATAGCATCTAACACCCATCAGTCTTGATGACTTTGTTATCCATCGACTTGCAATGTTAACAGAAATACTTATTTCTTTACAATGAAAATTATGAAGTAATGGAAAACGAATGTTTAGTAACTCAAGATATCAGTTGTTTGTAGTTACATTTTCATAGTTTTATTTTTGGCAAAGAATAATTCCAAAATATATGTATGAAAGAAATATGATTACTTATTCTTTAAGAGTGAATGATGCATGGACAAAATCGTTGCTTAACGTTAAAAGCCTACTAGAAAACACAAAATAATATTGTATTCCGTAGCAATTTTGTCTTTTAACTTACAATAGCACGTGTACAAATTAACAGAAACTAAATGTTCCAATCTAACGATTCTGTACCATTAGATTATGGAAACAACTTAACTTAATAGCATTTAAATCTAGGAACAAAAATGGAGTATATCAATAAAGATTTTACAACGGTTTTACGATGTAACGCTTAGTGCCCTAATCCTCTTAGATAGAACAAAACATGTCGCTTTATATATGACTTTGTAATCATTGATATTTATTTCTTAAAAGTAGACAATAGTCGGAAAGATTTTTAATGGAATGGTAACGTTCCAATATGCATGGTAGGTTATGTATTATTCAATATCATTGTCATGCAAGTAAACTATTAGTTACGTATTCAACTTTTAATCAAAATTTATTTGTCTCTTTGATATCAAACATTTTCTTTATTTAAATATATTGTTGTTGTTTTTGTTGTTTTTTTGTCTCAACAAATATAATTAATTGTATTTTTGTTACATCAGATAGCTTTTAAGGAAGTAGCAAGAAAATACGGTTTTAATATAATCCCTGTAAAAATGGTTATAAGCCCCTTAAAATGTTATGCCCGGACAGTGTTAACAGAAACCGATATTATTTCTTAATTAAGAAGTGAATATTCTTACACATGACGATATAGAAACTGTTATCTTGAACAGTCGTATATAATCTAAAAAAAAGGAAAACAACAAATTATTAACTGTAACAATTATTTACTTCAAAGATTAATAAAGTGATTTATCACAAAAGTTTAATAAAGTGATTTATCATATACCCTTGCCGATTTTGAGACTCCGTAAAAATGGTATTGCGCGACCGTGTATATAATATTATTTTGACTTGAAGTCGCGTCAATGAAAAAATGACTCTTTTTCACTTAAAATGGTCTTTTCTTTTGGTATGTGATAAATAGAATATTAAATTGGTGTAAGTTAAATACGAATCTATTGAACTCGTTGAATAAAATAATATTATGCTCGCCTGAGGCTCGCAAAAAGTAATTTTATTCAACTCGTTCTATAATTTCAGTATTGAACTTACACTCATTTAATATCCTCTTTATATATTTATATGAATTTTAATACCACAACCTACAGCAAATATAATACTAGGAAAATTTGATTATTTGACAGAGCGATAGACCTACTTGATTACATTTGCTTTGATGTAGCTGTGCACCTGTAGTTTGTAACAACATTTAAGAGAAAGTTTATATATGTATATAATTATTGTTTGTTGTTTTTGTCAAATTCTGATCTAAAGTGACTTGAAACAAGCATAGGAAAATATCATCTTGTTTTAAAAATGCCTGTGCATTGTATAATCAAGCATGCGACACCATTTGTCTTTGAGCGTTTTTCTAGGTACCTGAAATTAGTCACAATTATCATATAATTGTAGTATTGATTTGTGATTAAGTGACTCAAATTACTTTAGTGTATTAGCACAATGGTTGCCAAGTCTGAAACCCCATAGCCTAAGTATAAAAAGTTGAAGGACAGCCTCGTCGAAATAAAAGACATGCATGTACCATTTGATTAGACGCGAGGACCCATATTCGGTTGAGGAAAAGGACAGGAGTTCAACTTGCAGAACTAAGTTGTTCAGGAGTCAATGTTAAACAATTATAATTTACCGGGTTATGCTCTTATCATAGAAACCAAAGTTCTTTATCTAAGCATCTTCAGTGGATGTTTTGATTCTGTTTTGGTATTACCTGGCCAATAATATGCGTCCTTTATAATTCATTTTTAAACTGCAAAACTATTATAATTTATATACAAGTCTTAAAAAATAAGCTTGTCACTTTCTCAACCTTTTATTATCCAAGATAACGGATTTCCCAAGTTACTAATAGAACACAGATTTAGCAACAAGTGTCGTTTCCAAAGGGATGACTACATAAATGTATTTTTTTCAGATTCCATATTTCTTTTAGGTTTTAACGTGTCATTTACAGGTTTGCAGAAAAGTTATTTAATTACAAAAAAAACGGAACGACTTTTTATGTAAATATCATTATCTTTTGTCAATTACAATTATGTTGAGTGTACATATATGATACTATTCGTACAAAGAAAGGATTAGCCCCTTCAACAAATATTCATCCGGACAACCATATGCCATGTGCGTCTCTTCATTATCAATTCTAATTCTGAGCATTAATTACTATATAATTTGTAACGCATGTTACAAATTAGATGAAAAATATACTCTTGTTGTGTTATTTCTAGGCACAAATTCAAATCAACTATGATATTTGTTAATTGTTTTAGACTTTTTTATGCCTCTCAACTTTCAATTGCAGATCGTCATATAAATCCGTTGATATATGGTCTGATATGGAGTATACTGTTTACAGTAACAGTTACAGCCGAGAAGAAGTATGTATTTTAAATATTCAAAATCATTTGAACATGATTGTTTATTGTTTAATCTCATAACACTTATATCTTTCTCTGTCATAGCAATTTTGGCAGAGCTATACCATGTCCTGTTTTGGGGATGCTTTCATTGAATGCCACCCTTGTTGGTCTCATTTTTCATATTTATAATTTATATTAAGTGTGGACTAGATAATGACAATGAAAATGACAAAAAGTTTATTGATTCAAGCGCTCTACCGAAAAGCAACATATACATATCAAAACATTCATGAAACATTCATGGAATAAGGTACTTCAAGCAAAATTATGTTTAAACAACATCTTGTTATTATCTAGTGGTGCATCTTATCATCTTTAGTCATGTTCTAACACTTAATAATCTTTTTCTTTCTTAAAAGTCATTGAACACAAAACTTATCTATAATATTTTTAGCCTGACAACTCATTAGGATATCAAATTTAGGAAAATTTGGATAAACAAAATATTTGCTTTCTAAGTATTTTGATCTTAATGTTTCATAAGCTGTACAAACCATTACAAAATGATATTCTGTTCCTACTGAAACTTTACACAAATTATATATACACTCGGATCTCCCTTCTTGTCTGTATCTACCTCTTTCAAAATTCAATCTCCTTTTTTACTTTGATTTAATTTTTCAGGTCAGTTCTGCCTATATTAATCTCTCATTCTATCTACAAATAATTTTAGGAACAATTTCTTATCACCAACCTGTTTATTCCAAACATATCCAAAACCATTTGTATAAAGTAACTGTTTAATATTAGTAACCGAATGTTTCATTACATTCCTATCATATATAAATAACACATTATAACACTGTTTCACATATCGATCATTAGGGTAAGCGTAATATCTTAAACCAATATACTAAAATTCTTGAAGCAATAGTTATGTACAATGGTAAACGGCCACAATCACCTAAAACTGATGCGTTGTTTAACACACTTGTATCTTTAACAAGTACAATTATGAATCGTATATATATATGTTCAATTGGCCCCCGAAGTTCAGACCCATGGCATATTATTGGAACTATTTTTGTATCAATTATATCAAAATATACATGTGTTTTAAGCTGACCATATTTGTACAGATTTGATAAAATAGAAAGTTCATCAGCCATTTTAAATATTGACATGTTTTGTCTTGACATTGTTACACCAACATATGAAAATTGAGAATTTACCATCATAATACCATTTCTCTTTATTAGAAAGTCTACCTCCCTTTTTAATATATTTTGGTCTTTTCAATGTTCACCTCTAAGCCACTTTTATCACAAAAAAAATTAAGTTTATTAAGAAGTCTTTGTGAACCTACAACTGTTTCCTTTATAATGGCTAAATTATCTGCTAAAAGGAGAGACAGAATTTCTAAATTTTCTAACAACTGAACTCCTTTTATTTCACTATTTTTTTTCAAATTCATGACGTGTTCATTTATATAGATAATAAAAAGTGTTGGAGAAATCAACAGCCTTGATTAAGTCCATTGCCACAATTAAAATAGTTTGTCAAACCTTCTGAAGTTCGAACACAAGATTTAACTGAATGATAAATAGATTTTATTGCCCTATATAATTTTCTTTCAATCCCATTTTTACACATAACTTTCCAAAGCTTATCTCTTTTAACCATATCAAAAGCTTTTTTTAAATTAGTTATACCTACCTAATTGTACCATGATTTTTTGTAATTGTTTGCTTAAAATACATTTCAAAATAAAAAATTGTCAACGGTAAACTACCCTTCACTAAAACCTGCTTGTTCCTCATTTATAATTCCATAAACATTTACCAAAACGTTAAGTCTTTTAGAAAGAATTCCAGTGTTTATTTTTCCCAAAATTTTTGATAAAAATGTTCCTCTATAATTTTTGGGTTGTTTCTATCACCTTTCTTATAAATTGTTACAATTACGGACTTAGTCCATGATTTTGGAAAGAAACCTTCATTGTAAATTCTGTTAAATTAGCTATACAAAAAGGGTAATAACTAAAAATTTTAAAAACTCAGTATAAACTTACTGTTAACTAATATTTTTCGTTGAATCGGTTTAAAGATGCTTTTATTCAACACTTATTAAATCGTAGAATTAAATATCGTATATAGTATTTGTGTCATGTTATGTTACAAATATAGTCCATTTCTTAGCTTACAAAAGCTTTATTTTTCATTTGTACGAGGGACCAAACAGCAGCTTCGATCGCAAAATAATTTAGATTATCTTAGATACCTAAACAAGAGCTGGGTAATACGCCCGAATGTAAACTTGATTGAGTACTCAAAAATAATCTTTCAATTAGGGAGGAAACCCAATCGAGAAGCTTGTCTAAAAATATTTCATCTTGATTATCCGTTTGATACAATATGAAGTCCTGGGTGGGAACATTTTACCGTAGGTGCATGATTCATAACATTTTTATAGAGATCTTCTTAGCTATATGCCAAACATAGTGTCATAGTGATTATCCACATTAAGATAGGATGTGGTTTCCTATCCCTTAGTTTCAATAAACAAGTCACTCCCAGGGCAGGGCCAATTTTGATCGGAGGGTTATGATTGATATGGTTTATATAGAAATCTTGAAAATTGATGCAACATGCCAATTATCTTAGCTTTGGGCTTCGTTGTTTCACAAATAAGTCTTAAATATGTTTAAAGCCCAACGCGGCAAAATTGAAAATGTTGCAGGCTCGGTTTGACTGAGCCTGTTCATGGACGATACTGTCAAGTGCAAACTACCGTTCATGCCCTTAGCACTGGCTTAAGCAGAATTCAACATTTAACACGAACTGGTAAAATTTTGAATCTAAAAATATCCGTAGATGTGTTCATATGGCGGTTATTATACTTCAATGTAACACGTTAGTGCCATTCCATGAAGAGCGACGTATGGTCCCCAAATAAAAACTACCTGTGCCCTAAACGAGAAAACTCTGGGCCTTCCTAAAGAAAATGAAATATTGAAGTTGTGCTTCACAGATAACCTGCCAATAGACAAATTACAAAAGCAGGAAACATGTCTGAGGGGTGTAGGGTATTCACAGTATTCGAGTGAGGATTACTGGTATCACCGTTCTAGAAAGAGCTCATATTTAAAAACTAAAAATACTACAAACGTGCCAAACAGATTGGAAATATCATATCCCAGAATAATGTACTTGTTACGGCCTCCACACGGCACAAACAATGCTGATGTGGCAATACTATAGAGAGGGAAAAAAAGGAATCCTTAAAGCACGTCAAATTTTTAAGGCTCGGTTTTGCAGGCTCGGTTTTCATTGAGCCTGTTAATGGGTTAATGGACGGTACTGGAAAATTCAATCTATCATCAGCGTCAACTAGCACCGGATTAAGACTTAAATATCTTTTTCCTTATACTTAAATGTAAAAAAGTGACTCCTAGAACGGGCCATATATATATTAACCCAAGATAGAAAAAACGTGATTCTAAGGTCGCCCTCATTGTATGCATAAAAAATGTGATCCATGCCGAATTTCTAATGCAAAACTCTTCTGATTGTATGATTGTATAAAATTACAAAAAACTGCGAGGCGAGTCTAAATACACTTACCTACTCAAGGAATAGCATTAAACATAAATAAGCTAATACATTATTTTTTACAGCTACGGGTACATGCTAACACCTCTGTATATATTTCCGGGGTCTGAATATGTAGTCACTGTAGATCTTAACAACTTTCTGGAGATTGTAGGACAAGGACAATATGACGTTACCTCTACAATAAAAAGATACAATTCAGATTCTAGAACGTATGATGATATCGTGAGTAAGACAGAGGTCATCTCTAAAGGTAAGAAAAGAGTTGTTTGCAAATAACCGTTCTTTAAAATAGAAGAACATTCAGTCTTTACGAAGAATTTGCAGCAGCTGTAAATTCTGTTTGACATTGATAAGTAGACTTATCTTTGATATCTGTCTGTAACTCGATGTTGGGTGTCAGCTTCCCTCAAGAAGCTCTTCTCACATCACTGCATTATTTTCCTTTTTCAAGTAATAAGTAAAACCACTATTTTCTTGTTATGTTCCTGAATTGTATTTCAGATAAACCATCTTTTTTACACGATAGTTGTGCATTATATGATATGTAGATATAAATTTTTTTAGTACTTGAATCTGTTAAACGGATGCTCACGTCAGTATGATTTTTGTTATCAATGTTATTTTGTGACCAATACAATATTGACTGTGAAATCACTATATTGTTTTTTTGTTCTCAAGTTATGCGTGCTTATATTTGTTAATGGGTTTTATTAATTTGATTCTGGGGTCAATTTTGAGATGATACATTTTGTGGTATAAATACTCCCAAAGTCATGATTTAGGGTATGACCATTCTAATGCACTGCCTCCGCTTTGAAGAGTATTCAAACAGACTAGAACTACTGTTAACTATATTGAAACTGAAGGCCGTAAGTTCAACTCCCAGAAGGATCAACTTTTTTTTAATTTTTTTTTTATTTTTCTTTTAACATTATATGTGTATCTCTCATATCACTTTTGGCAAGAAAAAGTGCTTAATTCTGATTATTTATTTCAAATAGGTATTTATTGGCTAAATGATGCTAAATCTAGTTATAAATATGGTACCTGATATTAAAAACTAAGTGTAATAAAATCAAAACTAGACGGTAAAAGTATTTCATATTTTACAAGATCAACCAATACACTTCTTTAAAATTTTAGGGAAACTTTGAAAACACTCATTTGGTTAAATTTTAAGGATTTTTTTAATCCCTAAGTAGGAAAATGGTCAAACACGTGTTAAAAATGGGTGGGGTAGGGTAATATTTTTATACATATTTATAAAATTTTAGTAGAAACCATTATTTTGCTAATATGGATTGTTAACTGAATGGTACTTTTTGTTTCTTACCAAAACCTAATGGGAAAACGTTATTTTTTTTATCCAGGATGTTATTGCAGATTATGTAAAGGTTCCTCATTTCTGAAAAAGGGCCCTCATAACACCCTAGCTTCAGTACAGTGGCCATAACTCGATTTCTGTACGGTAAAGTTTGTTTAAATTTTGCATATAGGTGAAATTTAAGGTATATATTTTACCTATGATGTCAATTTTTAGTTCCTTATATTACCCGTTAGGGTGGTCATACCTTAAAACAACGTGAATTTTGACAAAATGACAAATATTTCTTATATTTAATACTAAGTATCATTAAACAATTTAAGAACTGTGCAAGAATATGTTTAAACCTTATTGCTTCTGTAGTCGGACTTCATTTAGTCACTTAAATGATTATCTCAATTTTCATTTTGTACTTTCAATTGTCAAAATATCTGTGACCAAATTGCATTTACAGATTGCTTATTTTCAAGGAAAAGAAATGCATGAGAGAGAACTAATTAAACTACAATTAATCTCCCCTTTCCTAACTTTAAGCTCACCACATTATGTCTCATGATTACACATATATTTAACAATGTATTTCCTTTCTTTCAGGTGACCCAATAAGAGATATAACACTTCAGGTAAGATTTTTTGAAACACGAAACAAAGTAAAAAAAAATCTTAATCAATTATGCAAACTCTATTCGGATTCTGTTTTTCTCTTTATGTGTATTTCTAGTAGTTTTGATATATAACGAGATACATATATACATGTATGTATAAGTTAAATAAAATTTTCTTCTTATTATTCTTCTTCTTCTTCTTCTTTTTCTTCTTCTTCTTTCATTATGTCCATTATGTCATGGAATTTGAGCTCACGTCCATTTCAACTAAATGTAGACGATGAATTCCTACGTTTCCCGTTTCATAAAATATCATAAAAGATACTCGTAGGAATTCTCTACAAATTTAATTTTTTAATACATTATTTTAAGTATTATTATTTTTTCTTCTTTTTAAACTGAATGTAAAATAAAATAATTTATAGATACCAGATGATATAGATACAACAAGTAACTATAGAGCAGAAATTAACGTGGCATCAAATGGTTTATTGTTAGCAGACGATATCGCTTACATCAATGTCTTCAGGGAAACAACAGATTCCATTTTGATACAAACTGACAAAGGTTTATACAAAGCTGGTCAAACAGGTACAAATTATGTGTACAATACATGTATTGTCCTTTGAACTTTCATCGGGTAAGAAATATGTTGCAAAATATTTTTTAATAATCACAATTACTTGTTGCTATCTGAAATTAAATAATGCTGAAAATTATGGTTGATCTCACCATTACAGGAATTTAAATGAATCATGGTGTTTTCATGCATGGGAGTTAAAACTATGGCTACAAGGGTTAAATGTCTAGTGTTTTACTTGATAAAAAAGATTGTTAATTCGCAATATCAATGACAGTTTTCATATTCTTTCTGAAATAATTTAATTTTGTGTTAAAAAAATCAGATGAATTTTGTTGTTAATATTTAATAATATAATTAACAATAATTCAACCAATAGTTTTTGGACTTAATTTCCTATTCATTTGTAAAATATACTTTATCCTTATCTAAATTAGTTAATATCATGTAAAATAAAAAGTTGTTTATGGGGTAAGCAAAATATAAGAAATCTGGCAGCATTTTTACGTTTATGTTGAAATGTCTTGATATGCATTTAAACCATGTTCCACGAAAATGTCAGGAGCAATGTAGAACAAACCACACGAAAAAACAATAACTTCGCACCCAGACTGCCATGCGGTTGATTTATGCAGATTATTAAAATATAGCATAAAAATTTCCCTGTTATCCAAATCACTTATAAAATATCAGACACTTATTGTTAATATATTCAGCAGGAAATAAACATTTGAATAATAAGACACTTTCCTTTAATTTTTCCAATTTTAAAAGATGGCTTCTATAAACAGAGATGCATTCAGGCCAATGGTTGCTAGACCTTAAATTTTAACTATAAGAATAATATTGCTGACAAGCAACAAAAATAAATTCAAAGATTTTTAAGTGGCCATATCAAATGCGTATCGATAACATACATATTCTTAGCTACTTGGCTTCAACCAACTGCATTTGGCGATTTTTTTAAACACCTTTGTCCTTTTCAATTCCAAAACTTGTTGAATAAAATTTGAATGAATTTTCAATTTGGTAATTTTTTATTTGAACACTTAATTTATTCTAATTGATAGGCTTACAGGCTGCTTGGTCATACGTCATGACTATTTTAACAGGAACGTATTATATAAATGTATGTATTTTTGTTGATGAGAAACACGATTGAAGAAATGAACTGCTCAGTAAACAAATGTCAAGGTTAATTGTAATTTGTTAATGACTGGATTGTACTTAAAAGAAAAAAACTAATCATTATTCGTGTTTTTTTTATACATATATGACGGTTGATGAAAATCGTGATAAACCCATTTTTACATTTACATTCCTTATAAATCTATTCAGGGTAGTGTTGTTTTTCAATCTGTTTTAAAATCTGCTTCCTACCCTTCATTGTTTTGATAAATTGTGCTTTTTTAATATTGAACGATAAATTCGATCAAAATATATATTTCTAGTTCAATTTAGAGTTATGACTGTAAATCACGAAAGACAAGTGGAGGTAAACACGATGACGATTGATATTTTTGTAAGTATGATAAAGTATGTATTTACACATTCACATTTAGGTTAATCAAAATCTATAATTTTTTGACTACTGTTATTGTTAAGTGCCTTGCTTTACACCTTGTAGGTAGTCCTTGGTTGCTGCTAATTATGGGGAATGCGTTCATTGAATGTTTCATTGCCCTGTTGTCTCTTTACTAGTGAGTTATAAACACATTTATTTTTTACAATAAAATATTTTTAATGACATTTTGTGTCAACGAAAAGACAATGTTTGGTTTAATCAACCAAACCTACACTATTCTGATAATCTAAATACATTTTTGTACTTTTTTAATCGTTCCTCAAAGGATGGAGACGGTAATCGCGTTCGAAGGTGGGCTAATGTATCTGACAATAGTGGTGTATTTGTGGGTAAAATGGAAATGTCACAGTACCCGGTACTTGGAACTTGGTCAATCAAGGTTACAGCGACAGTATGTTTCATTTAATTATGATTATTTTAATGTTACATTGCTTGTAACGTAAATAAATATGTAAGAAGAAGTCAGACGTTGCTAAGGGGACCTTACGCTGCTTTAATGGCATGACAAAACCTGTCTTGTTGAATGTTAATAGCATTACGTATGAGAAAATCTGCTGATGTTTTTAAGTATATGATGTTTAAATGCTGAATACTGCTTGAACCATTGATAGGGTTCGTGGACAGAAACATTCACGTTCTTTTTTCCATAAACATACTTAATCAAACGATTACAGCAACTTTCTTTCAATTTTTACCGTTATATAGGCGTTCTTTAAAGCTCTGCAATATAAATGAAATGAAAATGTCTTTAACACCTGTCATTAATTCAATTTTTGTAGCGAGTCGATCTAATTAAATAAAGAAGATTATTTATTTGTTAAGATATTGTCCAACAACATTGACCTGGCACTCTTGCATTTGACCCTGTAGTCGGTATATTCCGTAAACGTTACGATCTACTTATAAATTGATATGAATGTAAATATCCAATTCTTAAAATCGTGTATATTAAAATTCCCTCTTAGCGCAGTTGGTAAAGGGCTTTCACTTGAAGAATGTTGACTTAAACTGGTAGGTTCGATACTTATGTTAGCAATTTTTTTTTTATTTTATTTTAATTTTAAAATTGCCATTCCCTTAAAACTATTGCAAACCTTTTCGATTTACCATCTGTTAAGTACTATTAAATAACTGTCTTTATAGCGTGTATTCGCTAAAGCATGTACGATTGCACAATGCCACAAAGAGAACCGTTGAAAGATATTATTAAAATGAAATAAAAAAAATAATTGTGACATGTGTATAAAAACATGACTTAAAATGTTTCCTAAAACCAGCTGTAGAAAACGATTTCAAATT
Source organism: Ruditapes philippinarum (assembly GCF_026571515.1). Taxonomy (NCBI): domain Eukaryota; kingdom Metazoa; phylum Mollusca; class Bivalvia; order Venerida; family Veneridae; genus Ruditapes; species Ruditapes philippinarum. The sequence continues at coordinate 158,479 of NW_026859536.1, forward strand.
AATTCTTGCAAATAAATTAAAAAAAAAACATAACGTGGTGTTGAGAAGGAATCGAACCATAGACCTTCAGATCGGTAGTCCGTCATCTTTACCAATACACCACACCTTACTAACGAAAAAAGTTAGCTAAAATATCGATATATAAGATAGATACTGGTCAGTGTTTATTCACATGACCTTTACGAAAGTTAATGAAGTGCCAGGTCAATGTTGTTGGACAAATATCATCAAATAACATATAGTAACAATAATATTTTCATTGTTACTAGGGAAATGAGGCGAAGCAAAGCTTTCAAGTTAAGGAATTTGGTAAGTACACACTTAAACTGAGGTCGACACCTTGTATTTTCTAAGATTATGCTATGTTGGTTGTATAATTGTGCTGAGTATTTCTTCATGTGCGTGCGTGTGCGCGTGTTTTTTTTTTTTGTTGTTGTTTTTTTGTTTTTTCTTTGTTGTTGTATTTAATTTTTTTCTTACTGGAACGTTGTTGAAAAACAACGAAACATTATATAAACTGATTTCTTTTTACTTTTTTCAGAATTGCCAAAGTTCGACGTCACACTTAACCTTCCAGATGTTGTTTCTGACAGTGATATATATTTAGAGGGGACAGTGACCTCATTGTAAATGATAAATAATAATTATATTTATACTTTTATACTTTTTATTAAGCGTCATTTATGTAAGCTATTTATTTTAATTTGTAGTTAATTGAATCAATACATCAAAAATGTCTAATTTGGGTTTTCATTATATTAAATTTCATTTTTACTCCAAAGGATTGTTATGGCTAAGTGCTTAATGTACCGAAGCTTTTTGGATAGTTCTGGTCAGTATTTATACCCAAGTTACAAGCTCTAATGGGCATATTGGGTATTCCTTCAACCAATAAAGTCAGAAAGTCCCCGGTAGAAAATTAAATGAATTATAAACAAACTTAAAATTATTCAATTGAATAGACTTGTCTTAGATTTCTTTTCATGAACATTCCTTTTATTTCTTCATATACTTACAGTATGTGGTAATTGTTTTAGAGCATGTAAGATGCTTATCACCTAACGAAGGTAGCAGTAAATGTTAAACTGTTTGTCATAAAAGAATCAAAATGTAAACAAAGTAGTATGTTCACATCCCAACAAAATTCTAAATCACTGTAACCATACTTATCGTCAAAAAGCAACAGTAAATAAAGATGGTTAGTGTAACTTGGTAATGAATAAGGTTTTGAAAAATATAAGCGAACATAAAAAAATAACAAGCTTTATCGGAACAAAAATAAAAGGATTTTGAAACAAGACATAATAGCCCTTTAATATCAATAACCAAACAAAAAATGATCAAGTTCTGCTCTTTACAATAAAAAAAAGGTGTCATTCTATTACATACATATACCATTTTATAATTGTATTTGGTTTTATTATTGTTAATGATATAAAATACTTTTGAATTTGAATAATAATTATAATTATTTAAATCTCGTTCTTACTCGGGAGCAAATTGTTATTAATATTAGGCGGATATTTTATGGGGCAAATCTCATCAGTGTAGCAAATAATTTTTCTTCAATTCAAATTTTAGGTACACGTTTGGAAAAGGTGTAACTGGTTCTGTTGATTTGTTATTAACGTCAGAAACAAGTGGAAAATTTAGTAAAATGTACAAGGTGGGTTATCATTTTTAAACGCTATAATTTATGTTTTAAAAGTCACTTTCGCTATTTTTCGTCAAAAAAGCACTTTCGAATTTTAGTCATAACGCTTAGCGGAAGGCGAGAACGCGCCGGAACGAAATTAATATTGCTTCGTTCTTTCGTGTTACCGCACATGTGGAACGCACAGGCGACAGAACGAGATAACGCAAAATATAGGAATATGGGGCGACAATACGATATTTTTATCTTCGTGTTGTCGCATTAAAATCTCGTACAGAAGCTTTCATACTTTCGTTTTATCGCGATGTCGCGTTTCAAGGGCGTCGACACGAAGTAACGGCAAAACGATAAAAACAGTGCGACAAAACGAGAATTTATATTTTGTGTCGTTATTTCGTTCTTTCGTGTGGTAGACACTTCAACCGCGAGGGAACAAAGTAGCGTCAAGGCAGAAATCAGCCACCATAGGGTTATGTTAAAAATCTTCATATTTTATTATTTTAATATTATTATATTTATAAAACAATAGCGGAAATGACGTAGCGGTAACATATTTTTAATTGAGGTAAGAATAATTACAATGACATTGGCGATAACTTATTTAGAACATTCTTAATGATTATATGTCTTACTGCTATTGAAATAGAAATGATGTTAGTATTTAAATGTCATAAAATAATAAAGAACACGTGGCTTCTTATTATGTTTTCATAAGTTTTGGTATGTGCATTTGAGCAGCGTCACGACAAAACCAACATAATGGGTTTGCGACCAGCATGGATCCAGACCAGCCTGCGCATCCGCGCAGTCTGATCAGGATCCATGCTGTTCGCTATCAGTGTCTCTACTTGTTATAGGGTTTGTAAGCGAACAGCATGGATCCTGATCAGACTGCACGGATGCGCACGCTGGTCTGGATCCATGCTGGTCGCAAACCCATTATGTTAGTTTTGTCGTGACGCGGCTCATTTGTCGTTTTGTATGTTTGTCTATATTTGTATCTATTTTCAAACAAGCTCACTGATGGCGAAGCTAAGATAAAACTCGAAATTACTGACATCTATTATGCGTTTGATTTGTCGCCTGGATCACCGACATCTTCCTCTACATCTTTCTCATCGTGGTGGTCTACAACATCTGTCCCTGCATCACGAAGACAATCTTTAACAATTAAAAACAAGTAACTGAATGATTTCTTCCAATAAGAATTGTCAGATTTGCAAACGTAACTTTTTTAATAGTAGATTTTTTTTACATTATTCTTATCCATCACTGTAAATGGGTCAACTAAAATGAGAATAAATTTTACTTTAAATCTAGAACAGTTGAAACAGTTATATATAGAAAAGTAATAAAAATAGTATATTGTTTTTTATGCTTGCTATCTTTTCATATAGCAATATTGCCTTAACTTCACATTTGGTATTAATAATACAATTTTTACAGAAAGAGAACTGCAACAGCAACGGCGACAGTGATAGAGGATATAACAGGTAATACTAGAGAGGTTTCTATGAGAATCATTTTTGTCGAGCATAATGTTGGCTTCAAATTAGACAAGTCAAAGGGACTCTACTTTAAGCCAGGACAATCAGTGGATATTGCAGTAAGAATCAGTTTTTGAAGTATTAAGGTAATATTAATCGACATGTATCATCTATATATTATATGACTAAGTATATGAATGTATATCAATTTAGCATTTTACGGATGTCTTCTTTCGATGGCTTCAGAATGTATTTACGAATTCAAACAAACCCAGCTAATCGCCGTTTTTCAGTACTTTTCTTACATCTCATATCAAAAGCTCTGAAGAATTTGCCATATCGTTTACGTACGATTTTGATATTTTTAAACTAATATAAAATAAAAACATTTAAAAAGAAATGATGAAATATCATCGTACAAATAATTCCACGCCATAAATCATCATTCAAATTTTTCTTTGTAAAATTTAGAGAAGAAAGTTAAGGATCATTAATCCTTTTTCTTGCATATCAAGTGATTCTACCTGAAACGGTTTAATTAATAAATTGATAAATAAAGTAAAACAAATAACAATAGAAACAAAAACAAGAAATCGCGTTGAACACCAGTGTTCCGCATTAGGTGCAATTCCCTAGAGCTAAATCCGTAAAGAACTGGAAACGGCCAAGCAAAATTGAAAAATTTAACCGATCGTTGGCTTAATACTACAAACCCGTATGTCATTTTTTGTCATTTTTAGAAAATCGCATTTGAAAGTTTGAACTGTAATAACTTTTTAATGATAAACCGTATAAAGCTAAAATTTTCAGTGAGTTTTGGAATCTGTATGTTATACATATATACCAAATTTTATTTATGTGCATACATTTTTAAAGTTAAAATCTCAAATAATTTATTTCAATTTTTCATAATAATTAAGAAAACACATACATATTCTGAATTCTAAAACCCCATTCGAGAGATACTGGGTTGTTGGCGAAACATTCAGGTCATTTCTACACCATTAAAGCGACATACGGGGTTCTAAGTGAAACATTTGAAGCAAAATTGACTAAGTGTAATAATTTTCGGCTAGAAACATAGCAACAATTCAAGTAAAAATATCATTCACCTCTCCTACTGTGTAAAATATTACACGTCTGTTTGAAAATCAATGCTATACTATCAAATGATATCTACATCAATTTTTCAAAAGTATGCACTTGTTATGTTACATGTTTATCAACCGTGGGTATCCGACGATGCATTTCTGTCACATACCTATGTTGCTATAATATTTCAATTTTTGATATAGAGTGTACATCAAGAAGATGCTTTTCGTGCTTTAGAAAACAGCGTTGAATCTGAAACAAATTGTCCTGATAGCATCTAGATGTAAACAAAGTGGTATTTTGTCTTCCATTCAAGAATATCTTATAACTATAACTTCATGGATGATGAAAATGCAAATGGAAAAAAGGGTTCAGCTATATAGCCAATGAGTACCCCTTCAAAAAGTGTAAAAACTTGAAAATAAGAAGCTCCCGGGAAACAAAAAAAATATAGTACTCATCGAGGCTGTCCGAAATGGTAATCATCCGAATAAATGAAGTATTTACATATTTATCTATTCAAGACATTTACTATATAAATTCAAAATGATCCTAGAGCTATAAAAACTAAATTATCAATATATGTATATTACTGTAAGGTAATATGCTGTAATCATCTTTAAATAAATCACTAAAGGTTTTTCAAAATATTTGGTTGTGATAAAGTAGGCAGCCATTACAGATGTGTCATGTATCACGCGGTACAAAATCAGAATGTTTGATTGGACGAGAAGTTACTGGAGTCTAGAATTAAAAGTTTGATGTAAATAGCGAGTTACGGGTTTGTGGAATTGGAAATAAACATATTTATATAAGTTCTACAACTACATAAGTATGTTCACTGTCAAGAGCTCACTGAGACGAAAAAAAATGATATAAAAATCTCAATTTTGCCAAAAATCGAGTTACGGGGTTGTAGAATTAACCCGACGCGATGCTTATAATTTTTGAAATCTTTATTTACTTTCACTCCTAAATTTATCTTCAAATGGTTTTATTCAAATATTCTATTTAAAGGGAAAAATAACGAATTTTATTGGATCAACATTTGATGGATTAGCAGCTGAAAAATATTCGATAAAAATTGGTGTCTCATATAGAACAACCTCTAGGTATAACTACGTGAAATTGGTAGCAGAGAGAGATATGGATGTGGACAGCAAGAACCAGTTTTATTATCAAATTGACGAAAATCTTATTACTGATGAAATGTCTTCTATAAGAACGGAGGTTTGTGTGCCACTGAAGCCTTTTTTTCCAGAAATTAATCTTTTAATAAAAAATGAGGAAATAACTAATTATCGGACGATAATACATATGCATATATATACACCCACCCTTTCATTTAAATCAAGAATAAGACAAACGTAGACGGTTCGACTGTACGTTATTGAAAATATTATGAAGAATAAAAACCTTATTAGATGCACAATTTCATATTACGAAATATTCCGTCATGGAAGAAGAACTACTTTTAAGGATAAACAAATGAATAAAACGCATACACATTATATGCCTAATATGAATTCCAATGTGATCATAGTCGCAATTTTCGTTTAAGTAAAAATAATGAAACAGCCCTTTTCCCTATTAAAATAAAACCCAGTTAATTCGTTTTTCGTGGGGTTAAAAATAAACCTTCGGGTCTAATGCTGGGGCTTTTTATCGTGTACTTATCAACTTAATTGCCCTCTATGTATGCGGTATATTGTGAAGCGTGCTAGAATTAGTAATCTTTTGTGACGTAGAGCATATATTTCCAACTACAATTTATGACAGATATGACTTTTTACATAATCTTTCATAAACACAATTATTTCAGATACTTCTGTTTGCCAAAAGAGAACAAGTTCTGCTACAAAGGGAAACCGTAACTTTTACCAAAATTAAATCAATAAATGGATATTTAATGTCAATAGAACAACTTTCTGGATCTGCGTCTTTAGTAAGTATATAATATTGTCAAATGAAATGAAATCTCGCGCGCTAAAACTACATTTATTATTGGTACTTCATTGGTGATCGTTTGCAGCCGTGATTTAAATAAACACGACGTCGTGTTATTTTATTCGTTATAGCGGTGAAAGAAATTAAAATTCGGTTAATTTAAAAAATGCTTTTTCAGGTTAATAGCGTTTTTTCAACTTTTGGAATTGGTTATTTCAGATCCCGGTTGCTTAATATGGCCCCTATTGCCAAAAAGAGACCGGTGTTTTTTTTATATAATTTAAAAAATAATAACAAGGGGATTTAAAAGGGTGACAGGGTTTACCTTTCCACTGTAAAAAGGGTTAAATTTTTAAATTTTTTTTCGGGTTTTTATAAATTAAGTAAATATTATAAAACTCTTTATCGGTTTAAAGCAAATTTTCTTAAAATACAAAACGTCATTCCCTGATCAAGAACAATTTGGGACAATCAATTTGAGCCCGCAAAAATTTTAGTTTTTGGGGCCCTTTTGGACGTTTTTTTTTCCCTTTTTATTTGTTTTGTTTTGGGTTTTTTTCATTTAACGCCTTTTTTCCATACAGATTTTCAGTCATTATTGGCGGGTATTTCCTAAACCATTCCGTTTTCTGTAGGTTACACTTCCAGTAACTAGGACTTTACCATCTTCCTTCGCTAAAACTACCAATCTCCATTTTTAGATAATGTAAATGTTTAAATGTATCGAAGTATAATAAAAATAAATAAAAAAACATATGCGACCCCCACCCTCTCTTTTTGTTTTCATTCACCACGTGATGGTTAAATATGGTCAGGTAAAATGACGAGAGCGGGAGTTCAAAAATAAGATTGTAACTGGCTGGCTGGTAGCAACTCGCTGAATTATATATAGATGAGAGTATAGTACAAACTAACTGCCATTGAATCTTACAGATGTGTTTTTGAGTCATTGCATTTTCTTATTATTTTGCATGGAATGTTTGGAAAGCAAACTGTAAGAACAACTTTGCTAGACACTGCATATTTTTTAAGTTTTGTAGCATTTATAGTAAAGATACCGATCGCGGATACCTTTTCATTAATAGTATGAGATACAAAGAAGTTTCAAACAAGTGTTTTTATCATTCTACTGGTGTAATCAATTTGCTTGATTCTGATTTTGTGACAATAAATATTGTGTCATTTTATTTTAGAATATTGGAGATACGGCAAATTACAGAATTTCATTGATTGGAGAGGGAACTATAACGGCTTCATACAAGGTAAAATATTCGTCAAAGATATTAAAATAGTTTTATTATAAGAGTCGTTTACTTAGAACTTGTGGATTTGCTATGCCAGGGTCTCCCGATGAGCGATGGCAAAAGACTTTTATTCGCGATGAAAAGAAATACAAGTAAATTCAAGTTACTCTTAAAGTGATCATTATTATATAGCTCGTCGTATTTAAACTATAATTTTATTCAACCGTATCGTTATTACTGCAAAGTGATTCTGCATAATATCAGCATAAAATTCTAGTTTTCTTTCTTTCGGGTTGTTTATAGACTGTGATAAATGAAGTGTATTTTATAAAGATGTATACAAGTATGAAATTAAAGTTACGGTATATAAGAAGGTGAATTTGAAGGAAATGGATACAGACGTTTGATATACGATTTCACGACTGCTGTACATCAAAATGCATTTCTTTGAAAGTACTGTACTTCATCTTGGTAATGTTATACATGTCTAGTATTTCGAGAAAGTGAAAATATTGTAGGATGCTGTATAAGAATGTCTCGGGGCTGGATAAGGTAGTGCAGCTTCATGTCAATCAAAACATGTCCAAATGTCTGTTTTATTGTTCTAGTCAGAAACTTTTTTGTTTCATCATATTGCCGTATAAACACATCTTCGGATGTTTTCTAATTCTATAATGTTTGATTAAGCCGGGTCTAAGGGAAGTTTACTATAGCTTGCATTTACCTTTGCCGTCCATAAGTAGGCTCAATCAAATCCAAGCCTGCATCAATTTCAGTGAAGACGTTTTGGACCTTTTTAAGGTCTCTTCGCAATGATGTTTTATAAAATTACTTTAAAATTACTTTTAAAATTACCAGAATTATTTTGCTAGCATACTTTTTACAATATGTAAATTTTATACATTATATAGGTAACATCAAAAGGATTGGTTGTTAAAAGTGGACCACGATTTTCTCTGTCGGAGAACCAACCTTATGAATTTAGCTTGAGATGTACAGCAGAAATGGTTCCGTCTCTAGTTATTGTAGCATGGTCTGTTTTACCACTTGACCGTTTGACGTCAAGAACATATGATTATGCGGTAACAGCTTCAATAGGAACAAAAGTTAAACAACAACAGATACAGGTTATACAAATTATTGGCTAAATTTCATTAATGTTTATCTTGTTTATTACATTGAAGAAAGCTTTCGTATAACGTTCAAATAAATATCAAAATATGCAAAAAATATACGCCAATAACAATACGCAGTGTTAAACAATACGCAAATTGTTATAGAATAACACTCTTACTTATACTCGGTATAAAACATGTATAAACTAAGGACTTGTTTTTTAAAAAAAATCATTATATAGTATCAACGTCACAAAAATGCTAGTCTAACAGATTTGAAGAAAGTAAAACACTTCATTTTTTTATTTCACAATTGATTTGTATACATACGCCGCCATATTGTGATGCTGATACTTAATTTAATATGTACGCTGAAAATTAATATTGTTGGTCCAGTTTCCTAGGGTGCGTAAATTAAAGCATCACTATTATAGTTATGGTAAGTCTAATCGACAAGTACATTTCTTTTCTTGTCAATAAGTGCAAAACATGAACAATTAAATATTATACATTATTATAGCACACAATCGGCTATTTTTCCCCTCTTTTGCCCATGTTATAACGGGACCAAAACCATGTGTTAACATAGTCACGCGCTCTTGTTATAGCCCGGTTTTACCTATGCGCGACACATACAGGGCCCAGTAAACACACAAAAAATGACGGTTGGGCCTGTTCGCTAAAAAGTCATGCGCTCTTGTTATATTGAAATTATTGATTCGATGGCCTCAATCGCATAACAGCGAGCAGCATTCCAGTTACTATGCCGGAAATACGGCGTATAGACACCGCCGCTAATCTTGGTTGTCGCCCTTTCGGAGAAACGGATAGTTGTCAATGTTAACAAATATCTGTCATTCAGTTTAATCCTCCGATTAACTTACAAAATAAGATAACAAATAATGAATATGAGGAAATGTTATTTCATAGATGTTGATATTGATAAATGCTCTTTATATTTCTTTGAGAGAATAATTTAGAGTGGCAAGTCCCTGGCCTAAACAAGTTTTGTTTTCCAAAAAGTGCATTATGCTGGAAGAGCGTTTGAAATGATATTTCTTTTTAATTCTTCAACATAAAGTGAGAATCATAACAAAATTCGTTTCATATATTGGCAAATCGGCATTTCAGATGCCTTTGACTATTTAAACATACTAAATATGTTATGGTCAAGACAAATAGTTTGCATAAATATTACACAAATAACCATGCACTCATTTAATTTTTGAATAATAAATAATCACCAGATATCAAACATTAAGAAAATTTAACTCACAAAGAAAATAAAATCTTAGAAGCAGCATTATTTTCAAGCGTTAGATTTCTCAATTAATAAGCTTCCGTTATAAACTTAGCATTTTTTACAAATACTATTTCTACGATTTGAATACATAATATTATTGAACTTTTGGAATGAAGGCCAGGCATTATTTACCAAATGTTTATGTCATAAATCATAAAATATTTGTTACAGCATAATAAAAATGGTACTCAGATTGTGATTAATAAAGTTTATCCTTCAATGCCAGTTTATCTACCTACTTCCATTTAAAGATAATGTGCTCATATTCTAAATCTAGTGGAGAGCACTCTTTATTTACTATAAGTTAAGATGTCTTAATGTTTTTCATAACAGAAATCAGCCTTAAATTGTTTATAGTATTCACGTTCAGCTAAATTATGAATCCCCATTTTCCAGTTTTAAATATACTGATCTTGTAACCTTTTCTTATAAATACAAAAATATTTACAGAAATTGTCAAACCTTAACAATATATCACAAAAACCTAAACTATCAAGTGCACTTTAATTTTATTTGACCAAGAATTTGCGTTCTGAAAATTATATTGCTCTCTAAATATTCTAACCTGGCCTTGTTGTCTTTTTTGTTTTTTCAGTTTTCGACTTTTCTCTTTCTTAAAACTACCCAAAAGGAAAAAGGCCATAAAGCTAAAATTTTAACATTGTTTCGAATCCCCAAAACGATTTAAAAAACTTTTATATTAGTTTATCAATTTTCCCTTAAAATTCAAAATTGGGTTTTAGGCGTACAATAAAAAATAGAACCCTAGGTCAATACAAGATTCAATACCAAATAATGAAGAGACTTTTTATTTTTTTATCGGGAGCACCTGAACAACATTTCCGTTATAAATAAAGTTTACACCTAAATGACAAAAACTATTTACAGTTTCTAATTTCTTACTATTGATAAACCATTCAAAAGAATTAAATTGTTTTCTCTTTTCAAAAATACATACCTGACTTTTTTGGAGTTAGTCTTTAGGCCCCATTTGATCGAGTACTAGTATTGATAGATACAATCAAGTTGGACTTGCAAGGTGTCTGCATTTGTCATAAATAAAACAATTTATTACATGCTTTTCGGTGGTTTATAGATATATATCAGTGATATAAAACTGGTTATTTCACTGTTTGAAACAGTGAAATTACCACTTTGATAATTTCACTGTTTCAAACATTTAAGCCCCTTACGTTGTTTCAGTGAAATACCAGCGTGCACAGTACTGGGTACCAACTAAATGACGTGACGTCGTAAATGACGTCACGTTGTATTATTATTTGGCGCACTTGTCATTCAGTATTAGGTTAAATGTCTTTTTAAAACGTTTCTTTGCATATAATAAAAAGAAAATTTGTTTAGTTTAGTGTAAGATCGAAATATATTTCACCTTGTGAACACCAAAAGTTCATATTTCACTTGTGGCTTCGCCACTCGTGAAATATACATTTTGGTGCTCACTCGGTGAAATATATTCCGATCTTACACTGAACTAAACAAATATCCTCTATGTCATCCGCAAAAGTCAACATAAACATTGCTTACTGGTTGAAATCACCATCAGATAAATTTTTTTTAATCTAAACTTGACAAACAAAATAAATAGTAAAGGTGAAAGTGGTTAGCCTTGTTTGAAACCAATGCTGACAAAACTATGGTTTGTCATGCAGTTACATGCTTTTTAAATATACTTCGCTTAAGCTACACTGTATTATACAGAACAGAACATATATGTTTTATTTGACTTAAGCATTAGAAGCTTATCGTCGTTAAACAATGATAAGAAAACATACATATACTTGGTATGACATGGAAGAAAAATACATGTAATGGATGAAATAATATTTCCGTAACATATATTTCATGAGAATGTAACAAAGGAAAATAAAATATATATTAATGATATAAATATAATGATATATACATGTACACACAAGTTACATGGAAAAATCAAACAAATAAAAAATACAGATTGAGGAAGACATTTATATTATTACAATAGTGAATCCCTTAATTTGAAATATTTCCTTAACATATATTTCGTGAGAATGTAACAAAGGGACAACATAAATATAATTTTATAAATATATATACACACAAGTTACATGGAAAAAATAAACTATAACATACAGATTGAGGAAGCCTTTCATATTATTACAACAGTGAATCTCTTAATGTAAAAGCCTTGTAACAATGAAGAGCAAATTTTCTTAAAATTTTCTTATTACTGCTTGCATTAATGAGATATACTTAAAATATTTGTATTGGTATAATAATATCTGGGTATATATAATCTTATATCAACAAAAGCTATACATTTTAAATCAAAATGAATTTCATCTTCCATATTGTTTAAGTTACAGAAAGTGCATTTTCGTTCATCACGTAGATTATTGTAATGACGGCCTACTTCAATGTTAATTTTATGAGAAGATATGAGTAATTTAGCCAGTGCGTTTCTAAAAAAAAATCTAATAGACTGATACAATTCGACTGCTCAAAAGTACTTTTTTATGTCCTGGAAAATATTTAAAGAACTTGGCTTCTGTAGCCTCATTCTCCAATTACTTATGTATATACAAATGTATCTCTAAAATAGATAAATACAGAATCCCTAAAGAAAGACCAACACGGCAAAATTAAAAATGTTGCAGGCTCGGTTTGATTGAGCCTGTTCATGGACGGTACTGGAAAGTGCAAGTTACCGTCCACGCCCCCTAGCACCGGCTTAAGCAGAATTCAACATTTAAACATGAAATAGTAAACTTTTGAATTTAGAAACATCCGCAGATGTGTTCATACGGCGGTTATCATGGAACCTTCAATGTGACACTTCCGTGCCATTCCAGGAAGCGGCGTATGGTCCCCAAGTAATAAAAAGCGTGTGCCCTAAACGAGAAAACAATGGGCGGAACTAAATAAAATGGAATTTTGATAGGGGATCAGAGGTTATGAAGCCTGCATATCACAGATAAGACGTCAAAAGACAAATTTAAAAAGCAGGCAACATATCCTAAGGATGATTCAACATTATTCAAGTAGGAATATTGGAACCACCCAACTAGAAAATGCCGAAAAGTTGAAACCTACAACATAAGACTGGAACAAACACATGTATTTTTACGGATTCGGGATATAACCAGAGTCCATTTAGTCCTGAAGTCTAAAGGATATATATGAGACCCATTTTTATTGATCCGTTTAGTTCCTGACATTTTATTAAAGAAGGACAGGTCAAAGTATTGTTTGCATTATTACTGTGGTAATAAATTCATACACAATCCGTGAATTTCATTTCAGGAAACAACAATTGAGTTTCAGCAAGAATCGGTTCAACCAGGAGATAGTGCACGAATAAACTTAAAGTCAAAGTCTAGATCTACATTTTATATCCTTGCTGTAGACAGGAGTATCCTTCTCTTGGACAAGGGAAATGACATAACCGAGGTTAATCTATCATTCATATAATTCAGACATTTTAACTTAAAACAGGACCACTTGTATACACAAATCATTGTTTCAAAGAACGTTAAATGCCATAAAGCATTTCCTTTGATTTTTGTTTGCTTATGTAAATATTTTAATCATTATATATTTTGTTACTATTTGTATTCATGTATAAAAGTAAAGTGCTCTAATTGTGACATTATTTTATCTATGATAATTCAAAATACATGTAAGTTAAAATCGAGAAAATGTCATTTCAGGCAATGCTTCCAGATCTATATAAAAGTCCAATTACAGATTCCTCAAGTAGTGGATCAACTTATTGGACATTTGCTGTAAGAAGATTTTCAAAACATTTGAGTTATCGTGAAGAATAAAAGTTATAATACAGAAAAAACTCTCCCTTTCGACCGGAAATATTCGGTTAATAACGTCTGCTGGCTGGCTGTCATTGTAATTTGTGTGATTCATGTTTATATATGTTTATTTTGTCGGCAATTTTACCCTTATTTTTGAAATTTTGAATATATTATATTCGTAAATACGCGAAGCCTAAATTTCATTAGACAGACTACCAATGCCACAACACTGTGTTAACTGAAATCTTAAGCATCTGTTTGTACATAAAAACTTTTGATATGCATAATTTTTTTGTGTGTGTAGTCCTGACATACAAGTGCATGCTATCTAGACTCTTGTGCAATGTTTTAGTCACAATTTCAAAGATGTGTGCCTCCAATCCATGTAACACATTATATTACCAAAACATTCCAAAGATTACAGGTCACGATGTGAACTGTCCATTACATCTTTAAAAGATTTAACAAATTAACAAATTCTATCTATTGAAATCATATTTAGTAATATTGTAATGCCTAATAAAGAGGTTATTTAATAATACAAATGAATATACTGGCCAAATTTAACGCACAAATAAAGCCTATAAATTAAAGCATGTTTAATAAACATATACCGGTAAATATCGCCATTGAGAAAAGGAATTTTATTGGATGGCTGAACAAGTAAACCATGCGGACGAATGTAACAGTTGCCTATAATATTTTTGGCCGACGGGTCTTATAATCGTAACTTGACTAATAACTTATTAGGGGAGAGGTGATTAAAGTGTTTGCCTCTCAGGGATCATGGGTTCGTGCCCAAGGGTCACGACCATGTTTCTTCATATTACACCAGTACTGGTTGGTTCTAAGAAGCGAACTCGAAAGTGATTTTATAGGTTAAAAGAACTTGTTTCGCAATCGGGCTTAAATCCAATGACTTATAAGTGAAAGCGTGGTCGCCCGATAATTTTAGATAAGGTTAGAAAACTGCGAAGAGTTGCAACACCTATAAAACAATACCAGAGTAGATCCGTGGCCGTCGTTGACTTCAGACCACTTCTTATACATACAAATAAAATCAGCTGGTTATATGATTCTTAGCAGCAATTATCATATATACAAATATAATCAACTGATTATATTTGTGTGTATTATAAATGCTGCTGAAGAAGGTCAAAAGCTACGGCAATTTTAAATTTGCGTTTTTTTTTAAATTATATTTTGTATATACTTGACAGTATTTTTCAACTTTTATCTGTTTTTCAGCACAGTCATGTCAAGTCAAGTCTAAAATTAATCATATTTTAAACATTAGACATACCCGGTATATTATTAAGAAACACACAATTTTTATTTTGTTAACATGCCGTCGGACCTTTGTGTTTACCCAAGTTTCAACTTTTTCTTGGAATAAAAGTCTCGTATATTAAACCATCTTCACCATGTGTAAATTACTTTCTGACACTGGTTCATTCGAAGTTGAAACGTATTAAAGAAAAAACTGCTTGAATTTTGTTTAAGTAATTATTTTAATCTCAGTCAACCTTTAAACCCGTTTTCAATAAAGTACAATGTATATGTTATTTGTAAAAATTATTGTTATTAGTTACATGGTGTTTTGTGATTTTTCATTTCAGAGTGGTGGTTTATCCCTGAAATATTTTCGAATTAAAGATCCCTACTCAACATCTACTTCAACATATTATTGTAAGTACAACGTATACAACAACGTATGTATACAACAACGTATACAACCATTTAGTATTACTAAACTATTTTAAAAAAATGCAAGCTGATTAAAAAACGGTAATGAATCAATAATCAATTATTAATATATTTTTAATTTGCATTGATTCTTTGTTTTGCAGCATTTTCATAATTTCTTTGAATGTTTTTGTTATGTACGGTGACATCCTGTCTTCCATAGACTTGCTAAAGTCACTGGACGTCCTGAGTATTCGAACTGCAATCTTTACATTTTGTAAATATCGTTAATAGCTTGGGAAGGTCATTTCCATCGTAGCTTCATTTTAAAGTAGAAAAACTTCCACTTACATTTAAGCCCTCTGAACATGAATGATGTTTCATAATCCGTGTAGTATATTTAATGATTTTCTATGTTTAAAGAAAGTGATAGTTAGCACTCATTTAGTTGTTAAAAAAATCTGGAAAAAAGGATTCCTCGGCAGCACATTTTGAGCGACATGCGATCATTAAGATTAATCATGTTTTTTAACATCTCAAATCAACAGTTTCAAGTGTTGCTGCAAATACTTACTTTTACGAAACATGTACACTTGTCATTTTATGAACGCCTTTTGTATATTGGCTACATTCTTACATCACAGCTACAGACTAAGAGACATCGGTTATTAACCGCTTTTTTGAGAGCAACACCGTTTTTTTTACAAGCATAAAATACATTGCGTTTAGAGATGAAGGACGGGTACACGTACCATTTGTACAATGGTAACTTACCATCGTTGTTCAGCTTGCACTCACTCAGCGATAATTAAAATAGACAGAAGCATTATTTAAAGACCGATATTGGATCTCTTTTCTTTAGAAATTACACATTTTTATACAGCCCTAAACTATTATTCATAAAAGTAAGACCTTAAGATATTATATTTCAAATATTTATCACTACAGAAGAATTATTCGAAGCACTTTATTTAATAGTTTTATCCCTCCGATTAGATTTTTTAAGGTAACAAATAACACAGTATATAAACGATTTTAACCCCAACCGGATCTTGTGAGAAGATGTCAGTGTCAGCCATTTTCTGACGCTTAACTTGTTTAATATATTGGTACTTATAATGATACTTATGGACGTTAGGTTAGAAAATCTATTTTTATATTGTAGAAGAGAAACTTTATTAAGCGTTTAAGTTATGCAAAATATAAATGTTAGCATTAAAGCTATAAAATAATCGAAACTCACGAACTGCTTTCAGATGATCAACACTGAACACTAGCAAAAATCCGTCTTATTTCAAGGTTTATTTAGTTAAACATTGAATTGTGATATCGAACTACTAAAATAATCCATAACAAACGATAATTTAGTCATCTGCAAAAACTATTGCTGTATTTTGAACATGAAATTAAGAGTTTAACCGAGGAGAATTCCGTAAACTGAACGTTACTTGCTGGTGATTGTGAACCCTACTTGTGAGTTTACGAGTTTTATCTGTACCCTGACTTGTGAGTATTTTTAAAGATTTAATGGAGAGAACGTTAATTATTTAACGTATTTATTTGTTTATTGACAGGCAAAATGGAAGAATTCAGTTGTCTTCATTGCCCCCTTGCTCTTAAAAAAAATCGGAAACATTATTGTTCATAATTTGGACATCAGAACAAAAACTTAAAACAATTTCTCAGCTTGACAACAATAACAGAAACATTAAAATCCTACTCAAAAGACTTTAGAATTATTCC